>NC_136599.1:25342126-25567126 GCF_910589615.1 Taurulus bubalis | reverse complement strand
TTTTAGCCTCGGCACATTATTGACAATAAGAAAAATCTCGCGGCACACCAACAACCCAATATGTTACATTGTAGCATAATACAGCATATATCCTGACAATGTGTCTCTTAATTTGTTGATACTCACTCAGTGTGAAACCTGGGCCTGTTTGGATGAACACACAGCTGATATCCGCAGAAACCCGAAGCTCTTCTTCAACAGCTCTCAGTCTCTCTCTGCTTTTAGTCTTTATAGCAGCCATTCTTTAAAAAAGCTCATATGTTGTGGAAAATGGGAGCAATGTGGAAATTGCTCTGTTTGCAAGACTGGGCAATAGTCAACCAAAAACAGTCCAAAGGTAGATCAGCAAAGCTCAGCTTTAAACCACGGTCTTGTCTCGGTTCAGTTAGTTCCTCCTGCTCGTGCAAAGCCATGTCCTTTCCCAAAGCTGTTGTTGAGCTATATGGGTCACTTTTCATCCGTGCAAATATTTGCAAATATGCAGCTTTTCAGAGGTCTTGTCTTTACAAAGTTAACCATGTGCACAACATCATTCAACACAGGAGCTAGGTCTGCTTGTAAAGTTTTGATGACGAGCGCCTCGCGGTGCAAAAAACGGTAACAAGGACATCTGGGCGTCTTGCTTTCACTCTGCTCACGAAGCCTTTGATGCGCCCGACCATGGCTGCTGCTCCATCAGTGCAGACACTCATAAAAGTTACCCGTTTCTCAGTTTGTGTGCGCAGTAGGGGTGGGGGAAAATCAATACAGCATAGTATCGCGATATTGTATCGATACATGGAAGCCCAAGTATCGATCTTTTATTCTATAAATTCTAAACTTTTTGGTCCTAGAAAAAACTCACACTTTATTTTACCACCACTCGTACTGGGCTTTTCATCTGGGTTAGAAGGTTGCCCCAGGGCCCAGTTAAGAGTCTGCATTTTTCTTTTTGAAATATTCTCTCCATCGGCGTTCTTCACACATGTGATTGGCCGAGTCGGATCACGTGAAATGATTTACAACGCGTACAATTGGTCGGTGTGTTTCCTGGAGTGCTGAACAAGAGCCGTAAAGGCTAGAAAAGCTGGGCCGGTTAAATAGAAGTGATCCATGAAAATGTAATAATTCTCAATTATCTATCAGTCTCGGTCCAGAGACAACGGCGCCTGGGTCCAGACCCGGTCCGCCTGTTAGTGACCCCTGGTCTACAGGGACTAGTAGAGAGGGGGTGACATGTCCCTTAATCAGAGAAAATCACTGATTCCACTGCGTGGCAAGTGGAGGATTTATGCACACGCTTGGATTTGGTGTTGATGTTGGAGCCGGCACATCACTCGCATGTTTCGTAGGTCATAAATATAGCTTAGATCCTGTCTAGTTAATGCCATTAGTGATTTAATAGGTTGCCTTTTTTTATTTATTTAATTTGAACTAGAGACACATAACTTTCTCCAGGTTATTGGTAGACAAATTATTTTCTTTAGAGAGTGATTTGCAGAGATACTTGGTCATTAGTAGGGCTCAGTACTAGATGCCTATTTAAGGTAAGGGAGTAGAGAAACAGTATGCAGCTCATGGCTATCGGGTCGCCCTGGTGCTGTGACTGTGACCACAGACTGTATAAAGCAGTGTGTCATCCATCGGATGTGGCCTCCAGTTTTGGAGCCTCGAGTTTGTCCCAAGCCACTCCAAAATGCTCGGGCACCGTTGGCGCTCCGGCTCACGTTCAGAATAAAGGTCTGTCTCTATGTAAACCCGCTCTTGCAGGGTTCTTACGGTCATGGACAACCTGGAAAAGTCATGGAATTTTAAAAGTTATTTCCAGGCCTGGAAAAGTCCTTTAAAAAAAAAAAAAAGAAATCCCAAAAGTCATGGACATTTGTTATATTCATATGTTCATGACGTTCATTTACGCTGAGTTTTAAATAATGAATATGCTTTTAAAAGAAAGACACTCAAAATATAAGCAGGCATACATACAGGCATCTATATAAATGTTTATTCTTTTAATCAAACTATTGTCTCATTCATTTGTGTCATTTAAGGTTTACTGTATGCTTTGTATTCTCATTGTTAGTTTAAATACTACATTTTCTTGCTTTTTCATGTTTACACCCAGATTTCACAAAATGTTTGGTCATGGAAATTTGGTTTAAAGTCATGGAAACCCATTGGTCAGAATGTGTATGAACCCTGTCTTGTCTCTGGTCCGCATCCTCTGCTGTGAGCTGTGGTTTTTGGTACCATTGCTGTGAATCTGGTCCTCATGTGACTCTACTCCATTTGTCCTGCAGGAGCTGCTGAATGACAACAGGCCCAAGGAGAAACGCATCACACCCAAAGCGACGCACGGGGAAAACAAGAAGGTCACAATGCACAAGGGAAGTGACGTGTCCTCAACCACGGCCGCGCACCACGTCCCCCAGTCGACCGGCGGCGCGCACAGAGTGGACGGCCGTCGCCATAAGGAAGCAGACGGAGAGCAGGCTGCCGAGGAAGCGGCAGGCGCAGAGGCGGCGTGGTTTCAGCCTCTGGGGGCGCAGGAGAAGGAGGAGGAGGAGGCCAACAACGACGGTGGTGAATGCGGCGAACCCGACGACGCGGTTGTTCTTGTGGAGCAAAGCGGCAACCAGAGCTGGACGCCTCAGGGAGCAGCTCGTGCCTCCACAGCGATACAGGAGCTTGACTTCAGGCAGCTGGCAGGGGAGGAGATGATCGCTCGAAAGAAGGCCAAACTGGAGCTCCTCATAATGGGAGACCGCTAGTGGCGCAACAGATTGTGAAACTCGGGTTTCGGATCTGAGTCGAGGATCGGATCAGCACAACGCGCTTTTTTGCCCCCGATATTCATTGATGATCCTTATTGGCAGATACAGATCCCCTTTGTTGTTTGATGATAGCAGCTGATCTACAAGGATCCAGACTATTTGTTATCCTTTTACTTGGTTCTCGTAATTGAAGTTTTTTTTTCTTCATAAAAACACACAATTCAAATAAATAGGAAATTAAATATAGTATTTTTATTGATTTAAAAAGAAATCTTGTCATTAGTAGTTTTAATGATGTATTATTAGTTAGTGTAAACTGCTTATTTATCTCCTTATATCTATTCATGTTGTTGTGAAAACCTCTTCAAACTACTATGTTTATTCCAATTTCACACCCAAACTACATTTTATAAGACTACATATGAACACATCATGGTAACGTTACAATTTACCTTCGGCCAATGCTCAGTTTCACTGAACAGAGCCTGAACGCATCATAGTGTAACCGTTGTTCTCCTCCTGTCACTTTAAACACCGATTGGTTGTTCACAATGTAACATGATCAGAGACTATAAAAGCATAAAGGACGCTCTGATCTCATGTTTTACTGAATATTGAAGGATAACATTCGTTATCCTTACTTGGTGAAAAGATTATTTTATAAACTAGTCGCACTTCCTTGACATTTGCTGCGGAGGACTCATGTTATTGTTTTCTGACCCCTGACCTTTGCTATTGAGTCATCAGGTCCACGGACTGCATGTAAGAAGTGTGATGCCTCTGTCTCTTATCCCATTTGGTCCCATTAGTCGTTCTGAACATTGCTCTTGTACTTTGCTGACTTTTTAACAAAGAGCCTGGAAACGGTTGCTCTGGAGTTGTATCTGAAACTCAACCAGGAGACTTCCATGTCCGTCCAAACCTCTTCTGACTGTGCTTTCTGTCGTGTGGACCCTCGGCGATCCAACCAGGTGTTGAGTTTGCTGTTTATTTGTACATTGTGAAGACATTGAAAACTGCTTTCTTTGAAGGTCTGATTCTGTTTTCGACCGGGATCTTAAATTAAATTGTACACCGTCGAGTTTGTCACTGCGCTCGTATTCTGTGAGTTTTCTAAGTTTGCTTTGAAAAGAGAAAACAGCCATGTTGCATAGTGGCAGGTTCTCTGACCAATACTTAAGTATTATCATTCCCGTCTTTCCTCGAACTCCTGACACTTTCCATCGAAGTTCAGAAAAGACATAATTTCGATTATTTGATCCCGAAGTTACGGTGGCCACAGAATTACAGGATGACAGAAGTCTACAGGAACGAGTCCTGAAACTTAGCGTCTAAGTATCGTAAACGTTTGTTTGCCGCAAAGTTTATTTTCTGCAATAATTTAAAATCCGATGGGAGAATCCCATTGGCTTTCTGCAGGGCACCAGTGAGATGCGAACTTCCTGGTACGTCCATGGAGTGCTGCAGCAAGGATGCTTGGGACGTCAGAATCTTCTTTCCCTTCGTCAAGGATGGTCTAGTGTGTCCTATGCTAAAGGTGATAAGAGAGGATGCATTGAAGTACCTTTCCTTAGCATTTATAAAATGATCTTGGCGGCCATGTGATACTTCCGGCTGACGCAAATAATATAAGTTCTAGTTTTAACACTCTTGATGCAGATGTTTGCTGGTGTCTTCATTCACTTCAGTTTAGATTTGTTGCATGTTTCCCTGAAGCTTCAGCGCGTCTCTCTCTCGGCGCCGCCTTACGGAGTGAAGAGGACCAAACAATTCTACCCATAGATATAACAATTGTGGACAAAATAATAGAAATACCTCAGTGTATAACTCAATGAAACGGCTCCAACAGGATTGACTGTAGGACCTTTTGCATTCGTTACAAGTTGGTTCCATACTCTTTTTTTAATTTTTATTATTATTTTTTTTAAGTATATCGTGTCTGTGACGGAGATGAATATCCTGTTACATACTCAGTAGGAACACAGCAGAACAGAGACAGCATGTTAAATCATCTGATAGGAGTTCCAGATGAGATTTGAGTGCAGGGAGGAGACGGCCTGCCCACCGGCTGCCTCCTATAAGACTGCAGGTCTGACGGCAGTCGGTCCACACAGACAGGATGCACTCCATGCTGAAGGTAAGACCACGATTCTCCTGAAGTGCTGCTACTGCTTCTGACTGTAGAGTCAAAGCCCATTGGTCTCAAGTCACTGGGTTCTGATAAGAGGAAAAATGGAAGTCAGATATATTCAATGGAACGTTTTTGGATATTAAAGTTCCCGACAGTAAATGTCTTGAGAATTTCGCCTTTTTTGTTTTTACCAATAATTCAAAAATAGTTCTTTCCGGGAAACAATTTAGGCAATAATGGTGCCATAAAATAAAGCGATACTGAGAAGATTTTAGCTTTTGGAACCCGCTCAAGGACTTTGGTCACAGACTGAATGAATGCAGGGCTGACTGATCATGCTCATGGGAAATTTCTATGATTTGATATTTTGTAAATGTCAAAAAAAATGCAAATTTCTATGTTGACCAAAAACAAGCTGCTCTAGATCTGGTGCTTTGCTTTTTCTTTTTCCAGAGCTTTCAACCACACTTCACTGTCCTCCTCAGTGGATGGAGACTTGATGGCTTACTCGCTTGTGATATTTCACCTAAAAAAAAAAAAATATATATATACATACATACATACACACAGTTTATAATCCTAACCTCATAGTCTAATTATCGCTTGACAGCAGTGTGAATGATGGATGGGGTCATGCACCCACTGAACAGTTCTGTAAATGCATGACCCCATCCACACGGGTCTGAAAAACTAAAGAGAGTTGTTAGTTTTCATCACCTTTGTGTTTTGATTATGAGCTTGGGCAGGAAACCCCATATGTGTGTGATGGGCTCTGCGTATTCAAAGCTTCCCCCTCTCCTCCCCAGGTGGTGTGTGTTCGGATGTGTGTGTTCTACTCCACCATGTGTCTGGCCGGCTGGCCGCTGTCCTCGGAGGCAGCCAGACTCCGCTGTGGCACGGACCTCCTCAGCGACCTCATATTCGTGTGCGGGGACCGTGGAATCTATTTAGGTAGGTCCACATCCACGGCATCCACTTGTTCCCCCTGTCTTTGGGATGTAGAATACTCTGCAAGCCTTCACATATAAACAGACAATGGTTTGGACACAGTGCAGTATTGAAGCTTTGGATTTTGTCAATATATGTTCTCATATTTGGTCACAAGCCAAACCACCTTGATGTTATTTCCCATTGCTCGCACACAACAAGCACTTCTGCATTATGACGCAATAAGCTACGTAGCTGTTGTGGTATGTGTGTTTTACAGATAAAACATACGGAGGGGTACAACAATTATTCAAGACATCAACTACGACTGAAAGCATGAATTGGTAGAGTGTCTTGTTATGACAGAAATGCACATGAATTCTTTTGTCTATTATTAATAGAGATAGAAAAAGATAATAGCAGCAAGTGCTATCAAGGTTATTCCACCCTGTGTGGCAGCACTTACACGAGCGGAGGTGTATGACGGATATGGCCATGGCCATCATCAAGTGCAGTAACTTTGAGTTATCAGCTCCACAACAACAGCCGTCATTTATTGACATAAAGACCAGCCACAACAATGCTCATCTGAGCTGCAGCCAACTGGACCGACTTTATTATGCAATTTAATATCTTGTGATTTGGTCTTTTTATCTGGGCCACATTTGATTCCACTATCCAAATGTGTGGCACAACAGATGAGCTGACCGGATTGGTCACTTCACGTCGGAGGCAGGTTGCAGCATTTAATTTAATATAAAGGTTATTATTGTTATAGTATCATCTCTGGTCCTGGACACAGAGATTTTTCTCACATGACCTTTCACTTGATTACCTTTGCTCTGTTCTGACCAAGGCCACTTTACCCCTCACGCTATCAGACCGGTGGCAATCCACCAAAATGGCAGCGTACTCGCCAGAACACTGTGCCTCGGTGTGCGATAGCTTTGTTGTTCAAACATCTTTATCTGAGAACAGCGCAGCTTTCACAGTAATAACCAAGAAAAAGGTGCGGACAGGGACGAGCGGCAGGAGAGGGTCCCTTCGTTTTAAATGAATATTTCACACGTGATAGTTGAGTGCTTCGAATGCTAATGTGCGTATGCTAACATGCTCACGTTGATCAGTGTTCACAAACAGTCGGCTATTTGATTTGAGTCAACGGTGGTGGAAATGTGTGGTTATGAAACCAAAAATGATTCCATTTAGTCTGTATGGGGGTGCCGAATATCTGTTTTTACATAGAATTGCTTAGTTTCCCCCAATAAATCATGATATATAGCCTTATTTTGGTATAAATATCAGCCTATAAATAATAATAACTTTATTTATATAGCACCTTTAAAAACTAAGTGCTCTGCTATGAATACAACAAAACCAAACAAATAACCAAAAAGAGCAAATGGAATAGAAAACAAACAAACAAATAAAATATACAAACAAAACCAAGGGAACAAAAGAACAGCATAATAGATCATAAAAGGACGACATCACTTAAAAGCAATTCTATAAAAATGGGTTTTGAGAAGTGATTTAAAATAATCGATAATCGGCTAAACTGGACCAATCAGATTCAACTATCTGAAGACGGGCTTTGTACTCGTCCAATGCGTACGCGTTGAGGGGTGTAAGGCCGATAGACTAGCATGCACAAGTTAAACATGTTTCCTTTATCTGTTGCTATCATGCATGTTTTGGCTTAAAATCCCTCCAAATACATTTAAGGTGGCCGTTTTTTCTTTATTTTAAAAAGACAAGATTCCCACATTTGACATTTCTCTCTCTTTCTGCAGGTAAAGGTACATGGTCCGGTTACGGCTCTCGGCCCAGGGGGAAGGGGATAGTGGACCAGTGCTGTCGGCCGGCCGGCTGTGAACTTCAGCTTCTGGAGATGTACTGTGCCAAACCAAAGAGCCAGCCGCAGACGACCGCGTACCCAACCACAACCACGGCACCTCAGACCACTACACAGCTGGACACGGTACGAGCCAGATGATTCAGTCTGACCTTTGGAAGGGTAGCTAGATAAAGTAGTCTTAACTCAGTGTTCATTTGTTGGCTCAGGGGTCATCACGTGATCTAAGTTAGAACTTTGGTCACGTGATGACATGTACTTGTGTTAGATCCCTGTTTCTGTCAAGGATAGTCTGGTGCCAGACGGCAACCTCCGCTTCTGAAAAGTGAAAACAATGTATACATTGGTTTAACAGTTTTATTTATTTATATATATATATATATATATATATATATATATATATATATATATATATATATATATATATATATATATATATATATATATATATATATATATATATATATATATATATGATAAAACAAATCAAAACGTGACAATGGTGACTTCAATGGCTAAAGCAAAACCCAGAAGTGTCTGTGAATCCTAACCGGGCCCCACACAGGCCAAAGTTTACCTGCTACAGCCCAGCACCACGTCCTTGAATCAACTCCTTATTCTTATCTTTTGTCTTGCAGACTCAGCAGTTCCAAGCAGTGTTTCAGAAGAGACTCTCTGAGCACCTGGGAGCTCCCGACAGTCCCAAAAGGGGAGCTTACAGAAATAAAACACAGCCTTCCCCTCGCCGGAAAAGTAAAGGTCCATCATCTCTCAGGAGGATTAAAACAAAGACCACAACCAGCGGGCCTCCTTCCACCTCTGGGAGCCCCCTTCAAAGAACGATGACCGTTGGATTGTGACCTTTGACCTCGTGAAAAAGCTCACTGTGTGTAGTAACTGGATTGGACCCAACTAGTTTGAAAGACTGGTTTTGACTATTGTGATATACATTCTCTACCAAGTAGGGATCACAAACCGGTTTGGCGGGAAACAAAGAGTTCATCATCCAGGAAAATCTGTACTCCATCTGTGGGCTAGCTGCTGTTACGCTAGCTGCTGTTACGCTAGCTGCTGCTA
Organism: Taurulus bubalis; assembly: GCF_910589615.1. Lineage (NCBI taxonomy): Eukaryota > Metazoa > Chordata > Actinopteri > Perciformes > Cottidae > Taurulus > Taurulus bubalis. The sequence continues at coordinate 25,558,386 of NC_136599.1, read as the reverse complement.
CGCTAGCTGCTGTTACGCTAGCTGCTGTTACGCTAGCCTCTGGAACGTCTCACTGAGCCGTTCTTACTTCTGTCTTTCTGGATGAAAGTGGCATCACATGGTAAATGAACTGTACAGGGCTGTTCTCATATTTCAACCACTCAAAGCGCTTTAACACTACTTGTCTTCATTCACCCATTCACACCCTGATGGGAGGGGCTAACATGCCCATCAGGTCCACTAACTAACAATCAACGTACGTGAACAATACTTGTCCAAGGACACATTGACATGGGCTAGCGGAGCCGGGGATCGAACCGCCAATCCTCTGATTGAAGGACAACCCTGCTCTACCACTGAGCCATGTATAGTGCACGTTTACTAATTACATGTACTACATACTGTTTTCTAAAGCCGGTATTTTTAGCTCTCGGTGTGTGCACTACTGTAACAGCTGGTTATGAAGCAACATTAGAATTAATTTGGAGTGGTGTTTTGTGTCCTCTTCACAAACATAACTCGTCCACTATGTTCATCAGCTCATCTCTCCACTGTCCGTCTGCTGTTTGCTGCTGAGCCGGTTGAGTTCAGTGGCTTTCTCCATCTGCTTCCTGCTGTGGGAAAGATCAGTTGATAATGCGGCTGCTTAGATGTGCTTAATGACTATGCTATTTCTAACAGAGCTGAACATGACACTGAGATGTTGTCTTTTTTAACACTATCATATATTTATGATTTATGGCTTATATCACCAGCAAAGTATGTGTAGTGTTTTTTTGGTGCGCAGCATCTGTTCACATGCATTTAATTACTTATTAGAGCACTTTTGACTGAATTACAGTGCTGTGTGTTTTGGGGCCAGACATCAGAAAATACCAAAGAAGTGTGAGTTCTTATTGAATGGGTCTGATAGAACTTGTCAGTTGTACTGATTTTTACTTTTTCATGTCAAATGTATGTAGTTTATTATATTTGTGTGCATCCTTTATTTATTTCGCTATGAGATTATAATAAATATTAAAACTGTAGAATTATTTGTGGTGTTCCTGTTATGACTTTATTTGAATAGAACTCAAAAGCTCCTCTGGTTGCTTTGAATGTTGCTCACACATTTTTTGATTTCATACGATTTCATAACTACGCAACAAATCAACCTTTTTGTTTTGGCGTTGGTGCGATCATAAACGGCTGACTCATTTAATTTTGGCATACTCAAGTTATCATCTCTTATCACCTTTGAGCTTTGAAAGCCTCCTGCGCCCTCTGTGTAGCAGTCTGATAATACAAATGGCGACACTTAAAGAGACAGTTCACACCAAAATCCAAAACACACATTTTTCCTGTTTCCTGTCGTGCTCTTTATCAATCTGTCATTGCTTTGATGTGACAGGCCCACCATAACGCCACAGGCTTTGTTGTGAGCAGTTTAATGGAGGAACTATTTTCTCTCTACACCCAACAACCGCATCACCGCACAGAAGGATACTCGATACTGCCAGCTCTGAGCCAGCTGAGGTCGGCCATTGATGTTTACATCTTGTGCAAAGAAAATAGTTCTGACATGAAACCGCTCACAAAAAGGTCTCTGGGTTATCTTGAGTAACCGGATCAGGATTTGTTGAGCTTTGAGCACTGCAAGTTGAGTATCAGCTAGTCCCATTCTATTTGAGAGAAGACAGACACCACCAATACTAGGAACAATCTAAACCAGGGGTGGGCAAACTTTTTGGCTCAAGGGCCACATTGAATAAAAAAAAATTGACAGACGGGCCGGGCCAGTATCAGATGGATGGAGAGTGTTTGTGTGAACCTGTCACGGGAGGACAATGTTTAGGACCCAAATGCAGACCACATGAGAGTATGAGTATCTGGTAAAACAGATTATTGGAGCCAAAGGGAAGGTGGGGAGCCTGTGGTCCGCCACAGGGGGTGCTGGGCGGTGTGAGAATATAACGTAAATGACTCAGCGTTTTTGTTCAACTCGCTGGTTAAATCTTCATCAATTTGTTCTACACGCCGAGTCACTGTTCTGCGTGATAAACTCAATTTTTCAAATTAGTTTTTGCTCTCTGGACATAAGAGACCTGCTGTTTCTACCATACATTCTTTCAAAAACTCTCCTTCAGAGAAAGGCTTGCTGGCTTTTGCTATTTTGAATGCTAGCAAAAAACTTGCCTTGGTGCTTGATTCTTGTATAGCAGTTTGGTGGAGAATTTTTTTTTGCTGATTCTTTAAATTGGCTGCCAACCTCTTAGCAGTAGCCGCCCGTTCTGTCGTTGACTGTTGGCTAGCATAGTTAGCATGCTTGGCGGAAAAGTGGCGGCTAATATTGTATTCTTTGAATACTGCAATGGTTTCTTGGCAAATAAGACATACTGCCTCTGATCGTACTTCGGTGAAAAAATACTTAGCAGTCCACTCATTAAAGACTCTGCACTCACTGTGGACTTGTCTTTTCTTGGGTCCACTAATTGTGACAGAAGGGATCACTGCAGGAGGCTGACAGACAGAACCCTATATGTCACATGACATGAGCGCGCAGGGTGGAGTGTGGTTAGTTATGTTAGTTATACTGAGGAAAAATACTCTGCATGCAGCTGTCAGTTCATTTTACAACTCTAAAACTGTTGTAGTACAAACCCTGTCTCCGGCGACAGAAAGTGATTCATATTACCGTAATTCTTCTAAAGTTAACGCTTTACGACATAATTAAAAAGGATTCTGACCTCTAAGAAGTGGAGCTTTTCAGTGTTTTGCGGTATATTACGGTAATAAATTAAATAAAAAAGTGTCGCCTTGTCTGTGGGATCAGTGGGGGAGGGGTGGGATTGACCAGCGCAGCACAGCAAGTGTTGCGTGTCGCTGTAGTCCAGCAGAACACGGCAGGCAGCAGAACAACTGCTGTAACGCCTCTCTGCTCCCGACTTGATTTCCCCAAAGCACGATGACCACAACAGACCAGCGCTGTGCAATAAATACTCATGAAGAAACATCAACGCTGGTCTGTTGTGGTCATCGTGCTTCGGGAAACTGAACTTGCGAACGGAGAAGCGGTCTTTACTATAACTTTTTTTTAATGTTATAATAATTATAGTACTCGGCGGGCCGGATTAAAATGCCGGATCCGGCCCGCGGGCCGTCGTTTGCCCACCTCTGATCTAGATTGATTAAAAGCACTACAGGTAACAGGAAAAATGTGTTGATTTTGTTCTGAACTCTGCCTTTAAGTAAATTCAAACAAATTCTCAGGTATAATTCTCTTTATTTAAAAAGGGACCATGTACAGTTCAAACGTAAATGTCACCATTTGATGCACTGTACCAGATTATAGCTTCAGCTAATTTGCATCTGTAGTCCCTTGACAGGTCATAACAAACATAATACAATAGAGAACAGGACTGGATGAAACACACAATACAACAGTGTAGTGGTGAGAAGAACACACAAGACACACAATACAAAGCTACAGAGGAGCACATTCAAAGTAAGTAGTAAAAAACCTAATAGTCTTTGCTCAATGAGTACCGCGCTAAGCAGCTTTCAACTGAGGGGCCAAACCATTTAGAATTCTATAGAAACAAATTGCACAAATTTGAATTATTATTATTATTATCATTGAGGGTAAAGGAGTATAAGCACAAGAGGAAGTAGTGACCAGGTGCATTATCTGCACGTCTTCACTGATACAACACAGCCCAGTAACTAAAAAGCATATGAAAGGTAAAACACATTTAGGGAATACTCAATGTAACTTAATGCATCTGGGTATGAATCCACGTCCCACTTTAAAGGTGTTTTATCCGAGATTGGTAGCACTTCTATTACCTCTCAACGGCGCTCAACATGCTGATGCTAACAAGCCACTGCTGCGTCTTCAAGACTCGTACAGTGAGCATATTCGTATCCGAATAGATAGAGGTTACCTGAGTTCAGGGGCACTGCTGTCTACTGTGAGCACTTCACTCACATTCCAAGCTGGAGTGTGACAGTCAGCTGGCTAAAGCCTTTCCAGAGCGGTGACTTAGGACAGGATATTGGTTGGATTTTGGACTGGTAGTGACAGCACAGCGTGTTCTTCAGGCCACAGATGGGGAGTAATACCTGCTTTTTCACAAAACAGTGACGTTTTTGATAAATATGAAAGTCATGTCTATGAAGAAAAAAAAGCACACCGCCTGTCACTATACGTCATTTTGGAAACACACTTTGGAAGGCCCTTCAACCACACTAACACATTTACATTTTAAAACATTGTTTGAGGATTAAAATACGAGCGTATCAGCGTTGTTTTAAAAATTAGATTTCTGTCCATACTAGCACGCCTAAAAACGATAATGACATGACCATTTACGTACACTGGGCACGTGGGTGCTGGTGTAAATAGGAAGTAGATTGGTTGCTTAGTTACAGAAAATACAAGTAGTCTTGTACTCAGTCTTACACAGTCTTGTAATAAAAGGTCATGCTTAGGGTCACGCCGTGGCTGCTCAGACCCAATCAAGTAGTGAACACCGGTGTCTGGTAATCGTTTGTGTCCACACTACAACTGGGTTGTTCTTTGAGAAACTTCTTGCTGGGCGCCTTCTTTTACTCCTTTTATTACTGATAAAACAGTAATGACATTATTGTAACGACTTACCAAGTAATGTGACATTCAAAAGAGGAAGTGCATTGATAATTCAGAAAAGAAAGCAACATTTTAGACTATTCTAGGACACCAGAACAAATGGTTTGTTAATAATGTGTTAAACGGGAGAAGGGATTGCATTGTCCCTCATTGACTCACTGACACCTCTGGGTATAACCTGGATTGAACCTGACAGGCTCTTTGAAAAGACTTCTCAGGCAAGAAGGTGATTCTGGCCTTTTGTCTCCACAACATAGTAACAGCTGTTCACCGTGGGCTTGATAAGGTAGGAGGGGAGCGCTTTCTCCTTGTGGCTTCCTGCGTCACAGCCAGATAGTGATATTTACTCCCATCTCTTCCCATGTGGAGCTTTTCTAATAAAGCCCCCACTCACATCTGTTTCTCATGGCCACAAGGAGGCTGTTGTCAGCCCAAACGGGTCAATGTTGGACTAGTACATTTATTTTGCAGATATATACATATATACATATATTTATACATATACATATATACATATATTTGAACAATCCTAAATACTCTTGCCCTTTTTGGCTTTCTGTTCCAATTTTCTTCCGAGAGGTCTCAAATATAATTTACAAATATACCTTTCATGCAGACATTGTGACACAGAAGGGCAGCTGTATCAACTCTGATCACTGCTGTGACATCCCATCTGTCATGCATAGATACGCATCAATTCAAGGCGTGTCATGAAGAAATGCCCTGCACACCTGTGACCTGTGGGATAATAACCCCTGTACATTACACCACACGCCATACATGCGAGATGGGTTACGGTCCAGAACTGTAACAAATTACTTATAATTAAAAAAAGCTTTGGTTTTATGGTTATGTATGGTTAAAGCACTGGTTCCCAAACTGGGGAGTTATAAAGGGTTGGGGAGGCTGAACATAAATGATGCATGATTCTGATATTTATTCATTTTAATCTACAAACACTGGGTTAAGGTGTTATTGGATTACAAAAAACTACATGGCTACGGTTCGGGGAAGATCCTAATTATGGTTCATCAAGCCAATGTCACTGAGAAAAACAAGCCCTTTAGTCAAACAACTACCGTAGTTTCCTGTTTCATAAACACTTGGTCTCTAACTAAGTCACTAACTTTGATTCCTCCATTTTTATAATGCAAAAGCAGTTATGAAAAAACGGCAATTTTGCTATAGGAACCAGTGAAGTTTAACGTGGCTCATTACAGTTATTAAGTCATTTCTGTAATTTCTTCAGTGACACCTATTTATCTGCCCATAGAGCTCACTCTGAAAAATCAGATACATGATAGTGAAACAGTTACATAAATACTGACACAGGCTTGACTTGACACTCACAGACGTTTCTGCTGTGTGCACAAAAATTGAAACAAAATGTCAGACAGATTGTTTTGTGTACAAGGCAAGGCCTGTTGGGTTAGACTGTCAACAGGTCCACCTGTGACTGCAGGAGTTCACCGAGGTGGCGTGTCTCTGCCAAGGCTGCAGGAGGATCTGGACGCTATCTGCAGCAGAGCAGCTGCACACTTAAAGACGAGCGGCCGGGCTAACAGCTCGCGCTCAACCTGGACCAATGATACATCATGCGTCTGAAAGCATCAACAGCTGACAGCATTCGCCATCAAACTCGTCCTGCAAAGTACAAACTGTATCATGCCATGTTTTGTTCCTACAGCAGTCACAACACTTAACCCTGTTGCTAGCCCCCCTTGCCACGACTGGACTGATCGCAAAGTGGACTTGTTTGTACTACATCCATCATTGTACCTTTTTCCTGTTGTTATTCTGGGGAACTGAACTGTACATATCATATATTTAGTCTGTACATATGTTCACATTCATGTGTTTCCCTTTTGTGTGTGTTGTTGTGATGGTTTACAATGTTTCTCTTTCTCTCTTTCTTTAGCACAGAGCTACCACGCTGTACCAAAACATCCCCACCAACACTGTGGCATGGCAATAATAAAGTTTCTAATCTAATTGGATTGTTTCACCGGCTATGCATTAACTGGTGAGAACATATTACTGCCGTACTGTAGGTGGGATTGCATGGATGTCAATACCACCATAATCAAAATGGCATCATATCGCAGAAAATAAGTAGTAATACGTAAGTATACTAACTGTAGCCAAAGAAAATACAATTTTCAGATAAAGAGGGAAGAGAAAACATGATGAAGTGCCCTTTGGGCTGCTGCTGCTAAGACAGCTTGGGGAGTTCTATTTTTTTGTAAAGATTGTACGACGTGTCTCAAGAGACTATTGCCTGCAAACATCGCCGCTTGTTTCTGAGGTTGAATGAGGAGTGTGTTACGACGCCTTGCAGCTCATTGGTGTTTAGACAGGCGCTCAGCCGATGTACTCAATCCACTCAATTACACAATACAGCAGTGGTCGTTTCAGACACACCTGGTGGAGAACACGTTTGATTTTTTGTGTGTGATCACCTTCCTTTAAATAAATCACATTTAGTAAATCTCTTGCAGAGACTCCCTACGTGTCACGTTCCCTGAGCCAGTTTGTGACAATGCTGCAGTGAACAGTCAAACAAAACAAAAGGGATGTCTGATCTTGTTTCACATGTTGTTCCTCGCAGTGTGATTGCAGTGTGCTCAGTGTGTCGGGTCTGTAGTGTTGGACTGGGATTCCTTATCTGCCATGTTCCAACCAGCAACCACCTGCTGAGCTGTGTTGCCTTCTCATTAAACCTGCACCAGTGTAAACACAGGCCAGTGTGTGTATGGACAGTGCTCACTAGTTCAGGAGGCGTTGCTGCTCAAGGTTCAGACGTTGTCAAGGATGTTTCAATGCCAGCGCTGTTCTATTGCAGCCATTGTTTTTGGTCTATGGTTTGAATCCTCCAGTTTGGCAATTTGGCCGTCGCCATCTTGGTTTTGACAGAAGTGGCGATATTTGGACAGGAGGGTCAAGAGGTTGCACCTCATTCCTGATTGACAGGTCGTTGTGGTAGCAACGTGTCCATCACAATTGAAGGTAACTATATCCTAAAGTGTCACTAACTTCAAAAATAATTTCAGACTATCAAGAGGACAAGCGGCAGTGGGCTTGTGGTATGTCGAGGGTCCCCTTGATGCCCGCATGTTTAAAAGAATCGCATCTAAGGTTCCCTCTTGGATGGCCCTATGGAAGATAAAATTTGATGAAGAACCCTCTAGAGACCCCTTGAGTGGAGAAAATGAATGAAGTGCCCTCTCAGATGACATTTAAGTAGAGAAAACATGAGGAAATGCCCTCAAGGGTGCTCTTCCAGTGGAAAAAAAGGATGGTGAAAACATGATGAAGTGTCCTCTGCGGTGTCGCTCCATGGGAGAAAACTTGATGAAGTGCCCTTTCTAGTAGAGAAAATATGAGGAAATACCCTCTATGATGCCCTTCCAGAGGAGAAAATTCCTATCAAGTGATATGATGTTCTGTGTAATACTTGGTATTAACAATGCCGTAAATCTTTATATACTTTGATAATCAAAACCACCTTTGATCTTTCAGCATCAGATGTATTAAATAAGTCTACATAGAAAATGTATGTAAAGGCACTGTCGTTTAGAAATAATTCAGATGAAATCAAACAATAACATCAGCATTATTACAGTAGCTGCTACTGATCGGTTCTGGCAAAACAGAACAAGACAACCACCTCCTATATATCTGTCTGCATTCATATCCACATTCTATTTCTGTAAAACATTTCTTCTAAGTTTAGTTGTGTTTGTATTGGTTGTTAATGGTGAGCTTTTGTTGTTAAGTGTTGTTGCTTTCATATCGTAGAAGCATTTTAATGAGCTCATGACACATTGTAATCGTCTCACGTTTGTATATTATCCAGTGTGGGTGGGTGTGCTCAGTAAGTGCCATCTTGCTGAACAAAATGTGTAATTATCAGAAATGTTAGTTTGCCACAGAGCTTATTTTCTGCAACAATTCAATATCCAAAGTAGCTTTTTGTCAAGGGAACCAGTGCTATGCTGACTTCCAATAAAAACATGCCATCCCTGCAACACTCTTTGTTGGAATGTTTTTTGTAAGAGATTTGAAATGCACTTTATTTGCATTGGAAATTTAAACGTTTAAAGTGAAATTAAAATATTTGGTTTGTTTTATCCAATTAGGTTACTTACAAGAAATGGCCACATCATTTGTATTCAGTAACTGACTACATTTCAAAGTAATCCGACCCACCGGATCTGAATGTGGTTATCTAAATGTTTAACTTCAGGGATGCTGCAGGAGAGGAGACAGGCGTCAGGACACTTCTTAGACTTGCAGCATGTGTGAGTTCTTCACTTTACTTATCAATCTGTTCCTTGTCTCCCGATCTCCTTTTGTGTGCTGCAGTGTTAGGGTGAATATGACAACGAGAGACAAGTAGATTGTGAGTGTGTTTGGGTACCCTGTTAAGATTAGTAAGGATGCAAATACTGATTGCTGAGTGACCAGGAGAGATTGCATCGTCCACGAAAACCTTTGTTTTTATTCAGCAGTTTGTCACTCAAGTCTTTTGACCTTTTTATCTGCTGCTTGCATAACTTCTGCCTGTAAAACAGAAAGAATGGAGATGACAGCGTTCCTCCTGTAAGGTTTGTCTGGACCAGATTCAGCAAACTCTTTCAACTTGTCATAAAATGCTTCATTAAACCTGATGAATGCCAACTGTTCATGATTTTTGTGAATTTCATTCACAACAAATGTCACGTAGAAAGCTCGACCCCCAGGGTCATCACAGAGGCATGAGGTGACAGAAACATAAGGGAACGATAGATGAAGTGAGAAGCCATGAAAGCAAAGCAGTCCTGACACAACAGTCACAGAAAGACATGAGCGAATACATTCCACTGTCAGGAGGATGTTTTTATGGACTGTGATGCACAGAAAGTAATCTAATCTGCGTCGTACAACTGCCCTTTAGAACAAAGTGTTTCGTGATCTGCGCTATCAGCAGGACCACTTCATGTGTCTGTGCCTTCACAAACTGTTAGAAAATGATTACAATTATAATAACCACGTGCACCTAGTCGCCTCCCATATTAATGTCCAATGTTTTGTGGACCTATCCGTTCACCCTGACTTCCTCCCAGTGAGGATTTTGCTGTATAAAAACCTCCCCCTACTTCCTCCTGTCAGAACGACTACGGCCTATAGAGGGCGCTCTCACTTCAACTTAAACAGACAATGTTCTGGTGCATTTGTTGAAACAACTTCTTCTGTCGTTTCTCTTCAGTCATACATTTTGTTCTTGCCTCAGATGAAAACTGTCAAGTTCTCTTAGATCACTCGTGCAACACGTTCTTACTCCCAGCTCACCACGCACGGACGCTTGGTCCTTCTGGACCCTCTGGGGGCCCCTTAAGAAAATCAGAAGGCACCAAAGAAGTAGGAGTGTGTTCATCAGGTTATTCATTGATACTAGCAACTCAAGACACTGGTAACCGGTCACTGCCTGTCCGTCGTTCAGAGTCCTGTTGTTGTTTTCCAATTACTTACTGAGAGCGTCCTCACAAGAAGGCCTCATCTAACATTTCAGCAAAATATAATAATTGTTCACAAAAACCTCTCGTGGACATAGTAATGACGAGAGCAAAGGAGGAAGTCAGTCATTAGTTTATAATCTAGAAAATTGGACTAAAGGTTTTCTAACTTCTGGGTCTAAACTCCGTGTCCTGCACATGTGCAGTGACAAACAATGTACTTGGTCATTTCATTTCAAATTTTCATTTGGAGGACCGCAAACAGGTATCAAGATTGTTAAAATGATGCGACATATAGAACATACACAAATAATCCGCAGTGATGTAAAATGATCCTAGCGCAGAAAAAGAGCAGGGAGCCGTCTTTAAGTATAGCTGTGCCGTCTGGACGAGCATGATGTAACAGATCGACATGCACCACCCATGTGTGGGATAAGGACTTTGTGATTAGTCCTTGTCTGTCTAACGCGTCCAGACTGTGTGGCTCTGAGTGACGTCCTCATCCAGTCTGTCTGTCCACTATCACATTTGACAGCACAGCATGAGTGACAGGCAGGAACATACCGGTCTGAAGAGATGTGATACGGACATAGATGGTTCGGTGTCTATGATAATCACAGTTTGGTACATACAGAGGGGAGTTCTATTGAGGATGCTCGTTTTGTTTCAGTGGATTGACGGATCTATATTTATATGAAAGGGATACATTTTCTCTCAGTATAGAGAGGGTAACATCAATGATGTTCCTTGGGCTCCCTGAAAAGGATTTTTCGTTTTATTTATCGTAGAATTTGGAATGTGCTAAATTACCTTTTTATGTAATTTTAAACCAGAATTATAATGTTGTAGAAATGCATTGATTGTGGAGGCACTTCCTTTTGTTGTATCCAGGCCCGTAAGTGAACGACACCCTTTGCAGATTGAATTATATGAGGAAGTAGGAGGGAGAGCCACACACGTCTGGTGTTAACCAAAGAGACATTTTAAGGTGACTCTGTGTATAAAAGAGGCCGATGAGACTGCTGAAGCCAACATGTACAGGATACATTCTTGCACAGAACATGAACGGTAGATTTAACCTTTTACCGTGCAGTTGTGCTACAAAACAATGCTCCGGTGTGGATGAAGGGGTTAATACATGAACCAATAATGCTTTGAATGCACAGACAAGGCAGTAAATGATGTCACAATATGTAACTTGGAGTGAATGGCCACACCTCCCCAGTAGATAATGTGAGCGCTTTGTGTTCGAAGCATACCACCACCATTAAGACATGTCCGGAGTTGGATTACTGTGTCTTCCTTTGCATTTTTTACACAACCATTCACTTTAACATTTAACACCAGAAGTAGCCCAAAATGTAATAAATGTTACTACTCAATAATAAAACTCTAAAATGAATAATAATCCACTGGCAGCTCATAATGAAGGTTATCCGTATCCATGGATAGGACAAATAAATAGTATCAAACGGCGAGGTGCTATCAGGCTGGCCATCATGTAACACACTGACCGTTAAAGATTATTTGGCTGGCGTGACCTACTTCGGTTTGTGAGGCCTATCTGAGAGGACATGATGTGTTCGTTTCAAAGATGTGGACAGTGTTGGCCGCGAATCTGTTTGGTTTGGATTTATTGATGAGAAGTACCTCAGCATGCTCTTTTTTCTTGTCTGTTAAAACCCAAAACAGAAGCACCAGGTTTGCCTATATCATTCACAGTGATATTTGAAACTTCATGAAAGACTACATACAAGGATAATTGTGCCTCAGTTGAAATACTAAAGGTGTTAAATCTACAAAACGGGGCCTGGAGTTAAGATAATAGCCTGCTGCTGGCTTTTACTGGCAGGAAACAACAAACAATATGCGTTTACTTCTTGTTCTACTTCAGTAATCGAAACCAGTGGGCCATGTGTCAGTGACACGCTACACTTAGTGTGATAGTAGTACAGGTACACAGAGTCATGAGTGTAACCTTCTTGTTTGTCTGTCTTTAGCGCTTAGCGTTTCATTTTGAAACACTAACTTCTCCTGTTGTTTCAGTTCCCACCTCCTTGATTGGTTTCACCTGTGCCCTGTTAGCCGGACACTCACCTGACCTGTGCTCACCTGTTCCCCCACTGACAGTTCTTTTGTCAGTTCGTCTTCCTCATCTGTATCAGTTGGGTTCTCCTTCTCCTGTCACCGGCCCTTCAGACTGAAGCCAGTCAGCACTGTCAGTTCCACAGAAATATCTATCTAAAGTTATCTCGCATTGGTTAGCCACCCAAAACTACCACTAGTGCTACGAGTAAAACAGCATGTGTTTGGTCCATGGGAGGAAGTCAGGGAACCCAGAGACATGGATAGACAATGCAAACTCCAGATACAAACAACAACAAAAGTACTACAAGCGTAATGTATTTATAGGTATCCTGCTACTGTATACTAACAGTTTCACATCTATTAATTGTTTAATTAAATCTCCCTTTGAATTGACAATGTGTGAACAGTATATATCAATATATATATATATATATATATATATATATATATATTATAACTGATCCATTATATATATATATATATATATATATATATATATATATATATATATGTATATATATATATATACATGTATATATATATATATATATATATATATATATATATATATATATATATATATATATATATATGTTCCATCTTCAGTTGCTGGCCCCTGTGTTTAATCAATAGACTGAAGATTAGAAGTAGCCAAAGTCACAGGACTGGTTTTTGTTCGTCGCGATGTATTTTTTTTTTTTTGCAATGGTGGAGTTAAGTAACTGAAGGCTGAATAAGAGGGATAGTTCACCCCTAAAACAAAAACGCATATTTTTCCTCTTACCTGCATCAGCTTTTGCATCAGGGGCCCCTGGGGCACGGCCCCACCAGAGGACGCTGCTGTACAGAAGTTATCGTCTTTTCTCTATTTCAGACACTATGCTCTCCCTTTTTTTTCCCCGTTAATTTTTTTTGGTGGGGGGGAGTTTTTCCTGAACCGATGTGAGGTCCCGGGACAGAGGATGACATATGTGTACATATTGTAAAGCCCTCTGAGGCAAATTTGTGATTTTGGGCTATACAAAATAAATTGAATTGATTTAAATAATAGCAAACTCAAATGTATTTACTACATAACATTTGAGCAATTTTTCATCATATTCTGAATGAAATCTCTTCTCTATGATGATGCTGCTGGCCCGTTTATGCTGGGTGGGCATCTGGGCCTGATGACCAGGGCCCCGAGAGGCATCCCATTGGTGGATGTTATTGCTGCAAGGGTGTACACGTCTTGCTAGCTAGCTAAAGAGGGATTGATATTATACTTATGTTAATGTTACAACAGTAATGATGATTGAGTAGTGTGGATTATTTAACTACTGTGATTTAGAACTTCAGAATTATAAAACTTCAAGCCGGGGATCAAACCACCGATCCTCTGATTGAAGGACGACCCTGTTCTACCACATTGATTCATTCTCTTTTATTTTATTTTATTGAATTGAATATGCTTTAAATAAAAAACAAAACAATAAATAACAGAACAGAGAATATGAACAACAGACTGTCAATAAGTTAAAAACATTTACATGTAATGTCTGAAATGCAGTAGGAGGTAGCAACGTTCTTCTCTAGTCCTACCCAAAGATATAATCCATCAATACTCAACAATGCTTCACAATCAAGAATGTAAAAAAACAAAACACCAATTCCTATTTGTGTACTTTACATTTTCCTCTTGTGCCATGCAGACTGACTGTAGCGCCACACAGTCATTCGGATACCGTCATACTACACTGCTTTATGATCCAGCATGTGTGCAGTTTACCAACTTTGCAGAAATACCAAACTAATAGAGCTGTGTGGCAATCACCATTTAATACTGGGATTCAAAAAGTGTAAAATTAGAATCTACAACAGCAGCAGGGGATATTTTGGCTCTCCGGCTCGTGTACTGACCCCCACAGCCTTGTTTCCCTGGATGCCTGCAGTGTTGCTCTTTCCCGCTCGATGCAACCACACTCAAAGCAGAGTATTAAGTGTAGCTTCTCTTTTCTTCGTCAATAAAAGGGACCCTTTCCAAAATAAAAATAAATACATTTCTGAACTTGTCCTGCGTTTCAGCTCTGTCTTCACTTCACTGACCTCGGATGCCATCCAGCGACTCAAACCTGCTCAGGAGTAAAACACCGCCACGGATTCTTTCTCAACGCGTTCTGTCCAACTTGAGCGAGGTCAGTGTTTTGTTCGAGTGTGACCTTGCTGCTCAGATAAGACCTTTGCACAACCATCTGAGACGGTTTGGGGAGATGTGCGGCATATAAACTTTGTAGGCGCACCTGGGGGGAGTGAGCAGGAGGTGGAGACAAAGACAGGGAGCCAGACAAGGCAACACAACAAAGACACCAGAAAGGCCTTGGGACAAGTCAGCTGGGTTCATAGAGCCCAATATCACAACGTTGCCTCGGGGGCTTTAAACTCGCCCTGTGAGCAGTCCAGTCCCTATGTATATTTTGTGAATACCGGTGAATAACTTTGAACTCTATTGGTGTGACCAGGACTTAAAAGAGTACACCACTGATTTAGCGTTACATCGCTTTAACCGTGTTGATGGACAGTTTTAAAAGACGGATTAAAAATAAATAGCAGTGGTACCACGGATATGATATTTTTTTTTTTATTCCCCACTAATTCCCCTTCCTTGTGACTCAGGTTTCTAGAGTACAATAATAATCGTTATCCAGGGTACTAACTGATTCCAAAAGCTGATGAACAGGTTTCACCTCACAATACACACACACACACACACACACACACACACACACACACACTCACAAACAGCCGCATTGTGTCGCCAACGTCGCTGTACTTTGGTTTGTCATTGAAAGAGGAAATCCCATCCTGAGACTGAAGTCCATCGACCGCACAGCAAGTACACTTCCTCTAGCAGTGCACTTGCTGCTTCATCGTCACCAGCAGCAGTTGTTTACACACTGAGCAGTCTGCTGTGCAGGAGAACCTTTTAAGCTGGTGTTTATCGGTGGAAGGAATACAATATATATATATTTTTTAAAAAAAGTCTATGTCAAAGTCAGAACTTTAGAACCGGATCCACTTTCATCTGCTCATCCGAGACCAATGGAGAAGACACAGCGAGCGCAGGAGGTGAGTGTGCTTTCAGTTCAAGGCTCGGCTGTGATTACCCCACCATTTGTGTGATCCCTGTACATGTTTTATTGATGTCAGTAACTGAAATCTTTTTTTAAATTAAGGAAATTAGAAAACCATGAGGAAAAGAACCAACATATATATTTATATAAATATTTCCTGTGAGTGTCACATGACAGGCAGAATGGAGAACTTTTGTTTTTAACAACTTCACTTTTACTTCCTGTGGTAAGAATTACATGGCAAGTGCACACCCCTTTGAAATTGAGTCTAGGGGGAAGGGTGTGTGTGTGTGTGTGTGTGTGTGTGTGTGTGTGTATCTTGAATGTCATGTTGCCGACTTCCTGCACACCTGTCTCGGCTCGCAAAGTCTTCCTGATCTGTCCAGACTTTACTGGCTTCCAGTGAAATGTAGGACTATTACAAATGATCTACTCTGCATTGCATTTATTGTAGCGTGGAAGAAGTTCGATCATCATAATTCTAAATGGTATCCTGGGGGCTACTCCATTAAGCGGAACAAAAACACGGTGTTTGGTTACTTTCTCGTTCCATGCGGGTGTTTATGTTTGTGGTATTTTAGCATCGGAGCCAGCGCAGACTGAAGCGCCGGTCAACCCTGAGGTACTTCTCCCAAAGTTTACATACTATCACAAAGAATGCCTCAAAAGCAATGAGCAACATTAGCCGAACACACAGCAATGCATGGCAGTGAGATACAGCGCATTGCAAACGTAATAATCGGACAGACACAAACATAGGATATGGGTTCAAACTTGAATAGGAAGACTTGGCTTGGTGAGAGAAGGCTCTACCACCTCCCGATGTTTGTGGTGTTTTTGGGAATAGGCAGGAGACATTGGCATTTTAAAATCGTAAAAGCTGAGCAGGTATGAGGAGCGGCTCTAGAGTAATATTTTACTCATTTCAGTTAAAAGCAGGATCCTGAAGTCTGACCCAGAATGTACAAGGAGTCAACGTAAATAAGAAGGGGGTTTGGTTAATATCATAGAACTAGAAGAGTACAGCGAAACCAGTTCGTGGTCAGTTGACTGGTGATTGTTGTTAGTTGTCATGGTGACAACCGACAGTCGGTGAGGCTGTATTGCTGCAGCTCGCCAGGAAGAGAGCGGACGCAGCTCTGGGGACAGGTGGCTAGTTAGCTATGTAGCTTGTCCCTCTCTGGAGGGGAGGGAGACTGTTAAGAAGCCCATTATTTACAATGGCTTGTCAAAGCGTTACTCAGATTATTTACTTTTTAACAGTGGTGGGCCGTCAGAATCACAAAGTTATAGCTATTTTATAATTTAAAAAAAAGTTAAACTTTTTTAAATTTTTATAATTAAAAGTTATAGCTATTTTATAATGTAATTGTTTTTCACAAACACACTACATTATTAACATTAATTTTGCCTATTAGCTAAAGCAGAGCTCATCCAGCCACATTTCACCTCTGTTTCACTATGGTAGAAAAGCGGCATCGTGACGGCCTGCTAGGAGGGATCTGTACGTGTGATTCCTCACAGGGACAAGGATCCTCAGCAGCACCCTGAATCTGCACACTCCGGTACAGTAGGTGGCGGTATGCACCTAGTCAAGTTGGTTGCGATCCGCCATTTAAACTGAAGCAGAAGAAGCAACAGCAGCAGCAGCAGCAGCTTTCCCTATGGACACTGTATAGCACTTGGACCTGCTGGCCTCCCCGCCCCGCGGCGCATCTCACCCTGCTTGGCCACCCGAGGCGCGACGGAAAGCAGGTCTGTGCTAGCTCGCTGTTATCTCGTGAGGGGTCCACTGAATGCGCAGGTTGAAAATCCACGGCCCGCCACTGCTTTTTAATATGAAAAGTACTAACACACCAATCTAAATATACTCTCACATCAATTTCACTGAAGTAAAAAGCACAATTATAATTTGACAGTTACTTGGAGGATCTTTTAACTGGTTATCTCAATGTAATACTGATGCCTCTTCATGACCAACTTAAGTAAACTAGAAGATTGTCTATTTCTATATAGCCATTATAGCTGTCATCGGTGCCAACGGGTCCAATTCCAGCAAAATCAGACAAAATCATCAGGTTCACCAGAAACTCCTTCAGCTCAGAGTCCAGCAGGGCCTCCAGCAGCAACCAGCCCACCAGGGACAGATCCAGATCCTCCTCCGGTCCCCAATGGGAGCCGACAGCGAGTTCACGCTGCTGGAGGCCCCGGCTGTATTGCTGGGCCTGCTGAGGGAGGCACGAAGAACCAGAACCAAGACTGAGCTCCCAGACCCTGCTGCATACTGTGAGAGGTTTCTATAGGGACTGAAACCCCACCGCTTTTGTCCACAGGGACCACCAAAATCAACACAAATTTAAAGTTAATTGTAGTAGCTTTAAGTAAGTAAAAGTAAAAGTTCTCCTTCTGCAGAAAAATTAACTTTGTGAGTGTTTATTGATATTTATTACACCGCTGTCAAGTTATCCACTTTGACAGATTTGACAGAATGCAGAATGAGAAAGAGCTGAAAACTTCACAATCAAGAGCTCACATAAAAAACATTCAGCAAGGTACAATGTGGGTGATAATATAGCAGAGAAGACGATGACTTGCTTTATTGAATGAGAAGCGATAAGCCGCACAAACACGCTGCAATTATGTCATAAAAGAGTGTGTTCGTGATGGAGTCCGTGTAGAAACCGCGTCCCTTATTGTGTAGTTACAGGCGTGGTCACTGTGCGACCGAGGCCATCTGTCCTGTCTAAAGTGAATGATAAGCCAGAGGGAGGGCAAGTGAGCACAGGTCTGAAAGATCCAACAGCCACTAGCCGGAGGCTTCAAAGAACATTTGCATTTTGGTGGTCTGATGTACTTTTTCAGGGTTTCATGTTCAGTGAGTGTTCGTTTGTTTGGCTTTGTTGTTTTTTCCATACTGCCACCGGGAGGCCCCAAAAATGACTTGTTTCAATCTCTACACATATTGACTTTAAAAGTAAATTGCTTTCTTTCTAAGAGTAAATTGAAGATGAAGATCAATATCGATGTGAAGTCTGTGGGTTGAGTACAGATCTGGAATCAGGCCATGCTTGGCCTAGTTTAGCATAAAGCCTGCAGGGAAGGGGAAAGCTAGCCTGGCTCTGTCCAAAGTTCAGTCAACACCTCTAAAGCTTCTGTATCATGCTTATTTAATCCTTACACAAGCATGCGTAAAATAAATAGATTGTGGTGTAAGTGGAGCTACGTGCTGGAACTATTTCTTGTCAAAGAACAGCATGGCCAGTGCTGGGTGGATGGATGCTGGACGATTCATGGAACCTCCTTTGAGCACTGCTTGGAGACGATACTTAATTAAAGTGCTAAATACCTTCAGGGTCAAAGACGCTGCACACATGTGCTGGTTGGATGGGTAAACTGTTGTTTGTGAAGATATAGTTCCAACGTGGAACCCTTTTTTCTCAGCACTGTCCACTAAAGGTTTGACAATCAGTCAGTCGGTGGCATCTCTTCTCTCTAGGACTCTTTTCTCTAATGTTTCAGTGCTCTTTGCTTGTTTTTTTTCTTTAGCTGCTCATGCTCACTATACCTTGTGTTTTCAAAACAAACACGAAACATAAAACTCATCACTTCCTGTGCCACAGGATGTTTCCACAGGATTAGATCAATGACTGACTGAAAAGCAAATGTTGAAGCTTGCAGAAAGTGATGGCAAGAACAGATATCCAACAACTAGAACAAACTAATATTACAAATACTTTACTTTACGATGCACTCCACTAACCCTGCATCGATGCATTCCACTTGTACACTGGTGGTTTATATTGCCGGGGAGTTTTCCCATAGGGCACCATCATGTCCTGTCATTTTGTTCGGCTATAAATAGCGACCATGTCTTCCCATGCAGAACCAATAATGCTCATGTAAAGTTCATGCAGTATGAGCTCAGTTTATTCAAACCCAGCAACAACAGTGGCAGCAAAGGACTGTATAGTGGTATCAGTTAGTTTCAGTGACCACGCTGAATAAGCACGTTAAAACCAGACAGTGTGAGCCTGACCACCAACTGTTTACAGAACATGCTCTTTCTCTCAAAGTAAAACATAACTGGGAATGTACAGTATTGCATTTAAAAACCTTTATATGAGTTTAAAGCTGCACTTATTACTGTTGCTACTTGTTGAAACTTGCCTATAGGAGGACCACAGACTGTATATGAAGTGGGCGTAGTCATAACGTCACCCATTGGTTTGTGAGCTCCTGTTTTGAAGTCTTGAGTTTGGTGATTCCGCCGTCGCCATTTTGGATTAATGCCGTCGCCATGTTGTTGTTTTTTCCAACCAATGAACAGAAGTAACCATATTTGAAATGAGGAGGAGTGATGAAGAGACGCCATATAAGTCTCTGGTAGCGGCAGCGACCTGTCAATCACAATAAGCCGCTCTAAAGCATACTTTATGGTCTATTTGACACTAAATGGACCATAATTTAGTATTGAAGAAGACTTGAAACTAGAGATTGAGACCATAAACTCATGTTTGCTATGTTTACTGAGGGAATAAATAAAGAGAGAAGTTCTATAGAATCTGACTCTTTTTTTTAAACCAGAGGAGTCGCCAAAAAATTGTGACCCAACAGTAGCACTCGCTGAAAGGTCAAGAGGGTCACAGAAATCATGAGGAACCAGTAGCTGTTGGGATACAGATAGACGGAGCAACATGCTTATTTATTTTACCAGCAAGGGGGAAAACTATACTAATCTTTCTTACTAGACCACCAGCTGATTGTAAACGTTGCCTCTTAGCTTTATATTTAATTTCAATGTATCTTTATACCCCTTTCGCAGCAACCGTCTCCGAACACCAGAAGGAGTTTCAGCTTCTCATCCTTCCGTGTTAAAAGTAAGACAGCGGATCCTACGATGCACACTCACAGACAATACTTGCATCTCACTTAACCCTTTACTCACTGATGACCCGTCATTGTGTCGACCTCCGCAGAGAGGAACAACAGTTCTGAAGAGGCTGCATTTACACGGCGGAGAGGTCTGCTGTCGTTTTCATCAGTGCGGGGGACATCGAGACAGGGTAAGCGGTGCCCTTTCCCAGTCCACCCACAGTCAATCCATCTCACAATAACCACAGACAATATTGTGACCCATCAGTTTCCTTATGAAGATTTAGTCAAACCTTCAGTTCTTTTTCATTTCTAATCCTAGAGTCAGTCCCAGATGAAGACGGTGCCTCGCAGGCCAACTCTCAGGTGAAGCAGACAGGTACGTAGCAAGGGACGACTCAGCATGCATACATGCAGACGTCATCCTGCAGCTCACCATCCCGCCCGCCTTCTTAAGTGCTAAGAGTTTGGCGCTGCTAATTAAACTAAGATGTCCATGCACTTGTCAGGGGGGACTAGTTCTCCAGCACAATCCTTGTTGTCGCTTCAAGTTCCCTCAAGGAGCAAATGCCCCTTTTTCTTCTGTATTGTGTTGGTTTCCTAAAAATGTAATTTACATACTACTCATTTGCATAAACATTTCAAATTAATGTTTATGCAAAGCATTCAGTAAAAACTACTTAATTTGTCTCTGCTTGCGGAAGCTAAAAGCAAGATGTTATAAGCAACTAAAAAAGCGTTTGAATAAAGTTGGGAAAAGATGGTCATGGTTTTCAGAAAGGACAATTTTGTAAAGGTACTATAATAAAAATGGGCAATGCGCCTGTGGCATTATCACGATGGAATGAGCTATTGATCCATTTGCTTGGAGGGAATAATAAATATAAAAAATAACAAAGGTTTGAGAATAAAGGTATGAATACGTGAATTTGCATCTTTGGAGATTTCTGAGATTAATCTCAGAAATCCAATGCAGGATTCACACCAAATAGTACTGCAAATTATGAATTTGAAGGGGCATTCATAATTTGACATCTCATGGTCTTTTTACTAGTCATATAGAACTACTACTATAAGCCTGTGAAGCTTGACTTCCTGAAGTCTGCTGTATTGTAAGCTGGGTTTACATTATGGGAAGTGTAGGATCCAGAGTTGGAGCTGGGCCTCTGCCAGGGGCGGACTGGGGGAAGAAAGTGGCCCGGGAGTTACTGTCAGACCGGCCCACTCAAGGCACGACGCGCTGCCCACTCAATGCCTCGCACTTATCGACCAGTCAGTGGCTTACTTGGAAATATACCCATACACTCAACATTATTATGGACGATTACAAAGAAATCACATCACGTGTGTTTTTTAACAACATTTAGCTCCACCAATTTGCCTGGATGGACACATGAAATAACATGATACTGGCTAGTGTAACACTCCAAGGTAGGTATAGTTTACTAGATGAATATGCTTAGCTCTGGGCTACAATCAGATGATACGTATAACTACAGAGCCTTGAACAGCCTAGAACAGAATATATGATGGGGTGTGAACATCAGTGGTATCAGTAGTGTTGCATGCTGTGTGTGTGTGTGTGTGTGTGTGTGTGTAGGGTGTGAACATCATGATGGTATCAGTTGTGTTGCATGCTGTGTGTGTGTGTGTGTGTGTGTGTGTAGGGGTGTTGAAGGTGCATAACAAAACAATAAGTAAAGTAACAGAACCTAAACTAACTCTGCCAGCCCAGGTGCATTAAAGACACATGGTAATAAAAACAATATCAGTAAACTCCTTTAAAGGATTTCTTAAAATCAAGGCAGAATATCCTCAAATCGCCAAAAAGCTCTGAAAACCTGCAAGCAACATCCAAACCAGATCGCGATCAGTAGTGTTGTATGCTTGGTGTTGAAACCGTGAGTGTGAGTACAGATTGCGAGGAAGAGTATACATTGCCGGCCCAACCCCGTCAGCCCACCGGGGCTCTCCCCGGCGTCCCCCAGGGCCAGCCGGCCCCCGGCCCCCACCCCACCCCCGCAAGCCCCCCAACCGCACCGCAGCGCACCACCGAAGTACCATGGGGTCCAGACCATATCTCTTCCTACCAGTAGGGAGAACATCAGAAAGTGAATTGGAAAATATGCAAGTTATTAGCCCTTTGGAAACTGTGATCAGGGATTTGATGGCGACTTGACACATGTCAACTTTATTTTATTGCTGTATTTCTCTATTTACAGTATAAAGAACAGCATTTTCCAGAAGTGTATTTACAGTCTTGTCAAAGTGGAAGAAAATTCGTGAACGTGAGTCTGATTCAGCTTCCTGACATTTTACAGGTTTCTGCGAAGTTAAAAGCTCTTCGGCCTGCTCTTACTCAAGAGTTTGACTCACTGCCTGCAGCTTGCTGCTTCACTACAGCTGGAGGGACTTAAAGAACTACTCGCATAACCTTTTGTTTCTGTTGCGGTCGAGCTCCTATGGCAACTTAGTTTTTTTTAACTTGACGTTTGACTAACTTGAACCAGTTTACTGGTCGCGAACCAGATTCTCCAGACAGACAGAAGAAGAGAACAACTGCTATAGCAGCGGACCACAGGAGGGAATGCGTTATGGGGCGTTTTTGCGGACCTGACTTGAACGCAACACAGCAGAGGACGCAGCGCTTGGGCACGCTCCAAGCGGCAGAAGCAGTCTGAGCACGCGGAGCACGCGGACAGGGCGCGGGTGCGATGTGTGCGAGCCGGGCATGGAGACGGTAAAGTGCCGCTGCTGTGTTACTGAGTTTCGCCGACAAAAACAGCCGAGAGGACTGCGGGGAGCCCGCGGGGTGAAGCAGATATGAGCGGGACGGTGGTAAAGAGAAGGAAAGGGGCTGGACTGACGAATTTAAGGAGCAGATGGAGTGAGTACCGTATCCACTATGAAGGCTGTGTGTGACGTAGTCTACGGAGATAGGACCTGTTATGTGAGAAACAGATAAATCAATAAAAAACACACGGAGGATCAAAACCAAAACATGTAACACGGTGTTCTGTTGACCGACTACGGTTAACGTAGCAGAGTCAACCTGTTGGAGCGGATGTTGACATGTCTCGCGCAACTTGTAGGTTATATCCGTGTGTTAGGTTGTCAACCACTTTGGGAATTAAATACGGCGGACAAATAGAGTGAAATCAAGGGCATAAAGCATGCTGAAATAATTTATGAAAACGCCGAATTGAATTATGGACTCCAATGACTTCAATGATGTCAATGCAGCGCAGAGAGTTCAGCGCCTCACACGTCAACGCGTAAAATCCGCGTATTTCTCAACGCAGTTTGGTGTGATTTGGCAGCTGGCTGATATTGGGATTCAAATAGACGTTTTGTTCCCGAACCTCAGTCCGAAAAGACACTGTGTCAATCCAAAATTCAGCCATGACAAGTTCACACTATAGGGCCCAAATCCCACTGCCCCCCTTTTCAGCCTTAAACCCTGACCCCTCACGGACTCCACTGACGTCACCTGTTAAGCATATATATATATATATATATATATATGTGTGTGTATATATATATATATATATATATATATATATATATATATATATATATATGTGTGTATATGAGAGATTTAAAAAAACAGCTTCAATAATAAAATTAAATGTTTGATGACTGAAGCTGTCTAATAATCTGCTTTCATATGTTTTCTTGTTACATCTTTAATCCTGAATGTTTTTTTGTAAATGTAAAATGACAGACTGACCACCCATGTGTCGTCCTCTTTGTTTATCTTATTATAATATATATTTTTACGTCTCAGGCTTCCACATTTCCACTGGTAACCCTGCATGTTTAATGTCACATCGCTATGAATTGTGGGTAATCCCCTCAGGCCCATGATGCTACTTCCGCCTAACTCGATCTTGACACGTTATCCCACTCGCTCTTCGTCATTTAATGGTTTGGATCTGATGCTGCGGGCCACTTTAAAGCCCAGGCAGCTGACATGGCAGTCACACATGTCTCTTTTGTTGCGTCCCTTTGTAGCGCTGCTGTAATCCGTCGGCTACCAGGCCGCCGCTCACATTTGAAGTCGAACACCTTTCCACGCAGCAGAGCCCGTGTGAGGCGCTACACATTAAGCCAGGAATGCGGCTGTTGACACTGAAAAATTATCCCACTTGTGATGAATCAGACTTTTTGAGACGTTGTTTTTTTTAGAACTGGACAGATTGTATTGGAAATCTACAGGTTGCAGGTTTTCTGAATGGCAAATGTAATTTGAATAGGATTCGGGCAGTTCTGTGTTGTGCATTAGAGACTGCGCCATTCCTTCTCTTATAGAATTGGTTGTAACATGTCCAGGAGCCTGAGGGCGGCAGGCTGTTGAACCACTTTAGTTTACACCCTCGTCATAGCTGAACAGCAGCACATCTAGGCAGTAGCATGTCTAAGCTTAAGACACGTTTGCTCATTGGCGATGTCAAGAGTACTCTCGTGTAGATTTTGCTCCATATTTTGTATGTTTCTTGGTCATTGATTGAGTGCAAACCGGTTGAACTGCACGGCATTGTGTGGGGAAACACTGGCGTGGCTGTTGACACAGTGCAAACAGACTGAGGTTGAGTAAAGTGGACTTCAGGCTTCAGTGATGTTTGTTGTTGTTGTGAGGACCCAGATTGAAAGTGAAACCTGGACAATGTCTTTTATGCTGTCTCCTCTAGTTGTAGCTCGTCTCGGACACGTTCAGCTGTACTCGTTTAGCTTTCTAACCGAACGCATGCGAGTACGTCTCAGTCTGTGACCGATGTGAGGTCGTGTTCGACGGCCATCGCAGTGACTCAACCGTACACCGACAAGAATGCGGTTTGTGGTTGAGTGGAACTGGTTTTGCCATCAAGTGATTCACTTGGGATTGGAGCTTCTGTGTGGCGGCCTTTTCTGTACCAAGAAAGGTCAAGTTGTCAGGCGTGATGTAATACGGAACTTCTGTCACAAGAACTGCGTGGTCCTTTTTATAGAAAACCGGTTGAACGGCATTGTCTTGTGTTGAGACGATTATACACAGACTTTTGTTTCTTTGCAAACAAATAATCACGGCTGAACTTTTTGTACTGTGACCATTTTCTAAAGACAAAATGTTTTACATTTGTAATACATCGCTGTGCTTATGGCAATATATATTCAGATTGAACCGTAGCCAATATGTCATGATATGTATCACCAGAGTTTTGCCAATACACAGCCATAAATTGTCCCTTTATTCCAATCCAAGCTGCTGAAAAGTTTTAAAAATTATATTTGAAAAATTCAACAGCAATGCATCTTTTTGGGAACATTGGACCTCATGCAAGAATCGCTCATTCATACCTTTTTTTCTTAAGTGGAAATGTATTGAATTTCAACTGCAGGACTGATAGGAATAGGTCAACATTGTTGGAAATATGCTTTTAGTTTTTTTCTTGCAGAGGTGGATGTTCTTGTTACCTTTCAGACAGAGTTTACAGTCTTCATGCAAAGCTGCCAGCTACTGTCTGCTAGCCTTGTAACCAGACATGAGAGTGGTATCCCAAATATTTCCCAAACTGTCAAACTATTCCATCAAGGCGTCATGGTGGACTTGGGACTTCCCTGGTCCCATTCTGGCTCGGGGAACTTGTTGCATGTCTCCCTCCTCCTCTTGTCCATACCCTTTCAACGAAATTAAACAAAAGCCCAATAATAAAAAAACCAGAGGGGAATGTGCTTGCATGAGGCCGTCCAGCTACTCCACAGAACACAATACATATTTTGATACTGTAGTATATTTTTATAATAAACTTGTGTCTTTTTTTTTTTCACTACATTCCTTTTTACTTCACTATATGAAGTAAAATTGACAATCGGTACAATTTCGTGGGACATTCCCTTGCTATAACATTAATAATACAGTACAGATCTACTCTACATAGTTTCTTGTTGCAATATAATAACAGATACCGTATAAACCTTGAGTGAGGCCGATATCCAGCAAGGTATCTTTCTCTTTCTCTCCGTTCTTCCTTTCAAATGAGTGGAGTTGTGAAGTTTGCACTTTTTATTTCCTTGTTTGCAGTGGGAAGTCAGAGTTTGGTGATGGACTCTTTGAGTTTCCCCGAGTGACGTTTACGTTGTTAAACCGAATAATATTTTCTACAAACAGTTGATCTGAATATAAAATAGTGAATCAAAAACCCTGACGCCGGACACTAATTAAAAATTACAAAGAGCATGTTTTTCAAATGCTGTATATTTAACAGAATTCTCCTGTAGAAAGCTTCTTTTTTTTTTTCTCCCAACAGAACCTGAATGCAGCACAAGTATGAAAATTCTTTCCTTGGAGTCTGATGTAAACAAATGATTCATCACTGTGAGAGCGGCAGCATAAACAGGATTAATATGGAAGACCTGTGTTGTTGATGACGGCTGCTCTCGTACTTTGTGATTGACAATCCAGATGGAAAAGACTGCACTTGTTGTTTACACATTTGGTTTCATCTACGGTACTTAATATCGTGTTCTCCACAACAAGCAGAGCTCCAGCATGTGTGATATTAGCTGGTTTGGGCAGCATCACCAGTCGCTGCTCACCACAGCAGACCGTAGTTCCTGTTTTTAGTCGAGTGGTCTCGGTTGCTTGGTTGAAGCGGGTCAGTATCCGGCTTTTTGTACCCGAGGGGTGTTTCAGAAGTATGCCGACCCTACTTCAGCAAATCAGGCCTGTAGTCAGGAAACTTTCACAAAGCAGGTTTCGATGAGTCTCACCCCAAGTTACCACGGAAACATGACCTGATTCTCATCAACCTAGTTTTCAGGCCGAGCTTCACCTCAGACTTAACCAACGTTTTAGTGAGTCTGCCGCACAGAAACGAGGCGCTCGATACAAAGGTTCAACCGAAGTGCTTCCTCAGAGCACATGAGACGTTTGGCACTGAGTATCGAATCAGATACTCATTCAAACACTACATGGTATTCCAGACTACATAATGTGCTTCCAAACGCCAAACGCTGCAAATATTTGCTTCATTTCACTACTTATTAAAGCAAATGAGATGAATTTCCCAAAAATCTCAACTTCAATGGGAAACAAATCAAAACAAATGTGACAGACACCCAGAAATGCTTTCATTAAGACGCTATTTTAACAACATTTCTATGGCCCCGCTATGTCACTTGCAACAAATCAAATAGTAAAATACGTTCCTGTGAAACACGTAAATTACTCACCCAGGGTCATATTTCATGCTTGAGAGTTGTTCAGTGTCATGCTGCATCTTATAGCTCTCGCACCTGCAATCGGGCCCATCTGTGATTGAAAGGGAACTCCCACCTCAAAGTCACGATTGAGCAGCCTGGACTTAGTCTGACCTCGTCTTCTTTATGAAATAAATAAATCCTCAGAATCAATCCATCAGTTTGTTGGGCTTTTCCAAGTCTTTCTGAAACGCTCCTCCACATGTTTTTCACTCCACTTTGGCTGAAAGTAGAAATGGACAACAGGCAGAACATGAAATAAGTATTTATAGGTGACGTCACAGTATTTATTAAACTGACCGTTCCTCTTCTCTGTGTTGTCCAGGTGAGCAGCCCAAAGGTAACCTCATCTCTGAGGTGGCGGGGAAACACCGTAAGTGCAGTAGCTGGAGACACTTTCCTTTTGACTGTAAAGTTAAGGTTCTTCAACCAGTTTACCCTGGATCGTCAAATAAAGGGCTCCTAGTTGGACTTGGTCGTTTTTCGTCTAATCATTACTTTATTGTCAACAACAAATACAAATGAAAGCAGAATATATAGCGATTTTATATAGGATATAGCATGTTTTCTGATAATTCAATAAATAAATAGTCTGTATGAAATGAGCACATGGTAAAGCCTATTTTTGTTTACTCTAGTGTGACTCGACAAATTAGTGTTTTTCTTTTAATTTTATGAAGAACTTTAGTGCAAAAATAGTTTCAAGTGAAATTCTAAAGAAAAACATGAGTGTAGACCAAGCCTATAGTGCCATAGAAACTATGAAGAAAACATATATCCAATCAACATCTTTATATTGTTTATGTCATCATATTGCCCTGCTCTGCCCGCAGGCTTAACGAGGAGAGCAGCTGTCCAATAGATTCTAGTGAAAGAAATATTTACAGGCACTAGTTATGGCTGGGCAATATATCGATATTGTATAGATATTTTGAAATGAGACTAGATATATTGTATCTATATCGTATATGGCATAAGTATTGTCAAGTGATGTCATTCTCTGAACTCATCAGAGTTTCTAGCTGCCCTATTATTTGCCTTTACCACTTGATCATTATAAATAATCTGTGAAGACACCAATAGTCATCAATAGTCGCATTACTGATATCGTGGTATTTGGTGAAAAATATTGTGATAGTGGATTTTCTCCGATGCCGGTGTCACTTGACTCCAACCTGAGCAAGCAGCCAGGTCTGGACTGTCCTGTAAACGAGCAGGGGAAGTGAACGCTGTCCTGGGACGGTTTTCAGCGTTCAGCAGCCTCTGCTTCTGTCTTCTGCAGCCGCCGTCCCATCAGGTGAAGACGAAGATGGACACCAAGGGGCCCTCAAGAGGTTTAGCGCTATGTGGTCCTCCTTCCGCAAGGGCAAAAGAGATAGTGAGTATTACATTACAGTGACACGTCATGTACTTCCACTTTGTTGTTCACGGTTACCTTGGTGCCCTGAGTGTCGGAGGGGAGGGGAGGAGGAGGTGCTGGCCGTTGGATCTCGAAGTTCGGGGAATATTTTCTCGTGGGGTGGGGAGTAGCAGTTCTGAATAGACACTGAACAGACATGACAAACAGTGTTGCACAGTTGTGATCAGAGTCCTGCTGCAGACACCAGGGGATTTCCATCGGGCTCCTCATTTCCCCTAGAGAATGTCTGTGGCTTAGCTTTGATACTGAGGGAAATGAAAACCAAACAAATTAAGAGGTTGTTATTACCAACCATGCAAACTTCCAAAAAGGAACAGATTGTTCAGGTGGATTTTACCATCGCTGCACATCCCAAACATGTGGTAATGCTACTGATCATAAAACTACACAGAGGCCACATTTGAGAGCATTTGTGCATGTGCAAGTGTGGTAGGAGATGCTCCAGCAGGCCTGAAAACACACAGACACAAGGCTGCCGGCCTGAGGAAGAATAAAGGCCCCTCGCTGGGGCGCTTTTATTTTCGACAAAGAGGGAGGAATGCAGCAGAGAACACGTGGACAGGCCGGCAGCCAGTGAAGAAGACCGACTGAAGCTGGGCTGGAGGAATACGCTGGATACTGGTCTCCTGAGCGGAGCCGTGGACCGGGAGGGTGGTCCGGGCCAACGTCTGTAGGCAAACATTTGATCAAGGATTCAAAGGTCATTTATTTTCATTATGCAACACAGGGATGCACAACGAAATCCACAAAACACTAGCGCATTCCTGTAGAGCATTTTTTTTGCATCAGAAGGAATGTAAACATCTTCACATTAAAAATGAAACGTGAGGAATAAAACATGAACTCTGATGTGTTTGCACCAAGCATCATGGTGTAAACAGAGTCCACCTCCTCTCGGCCCCCGAGTGCTGCTCTCTGTCCTGCTGCCCGCCCGTCAGGTGCAACTTGGACATTCGACAGCCAGGAGCATGCTGGGTAGTGGAGTAGCCTCAGGTCCTAGCTGGGTTAGCTTAGCTTCTATCTCGGTTCTCCTCCCTGGGGCAGTTTGGTGGCGTTTGGTCCGGCAGGACTGGATGGGGGTCAAAGTCCGCTGCACTTTAACCCCCACGCTTCCTTTTCAGATGTTTCTTCAGGGAGTGCAGTTAGTGACAGTGTGGGCTCCATGGTAGCTCTGACAGCGAGATGGAGTAGTGGGATTTGTGTACTTGCTTAGGAAGAAATCATTTAAAGGAATAGTTCAACATTATGGGAAATGCACCCTTTCAGTGGGGATTGCGTGCTCGAGCTGTTTCTGGAGTCGCGGTGTGATCGTCAGGTTCATCATGCCTGTGCAGAAATCAAAGTCCAAAATGGTTGAACTATTACTTAAAAAGAAAAAGATAGACAGGGAGCAAGTGGAGAAGTATTGTTGCTATACTGCTGTTCTTCAATAAAAGTGAGTCTACCGATACTACGAGGAGAAGGAGGAGGCAAAAATAACGTTGAATTTAGGAAACGAAATGTGTTTTTCCACCGTTTTGAAGCCGCTCCTATGACAACTAAATATGTGTGATCACTATCCGATCGGGGCCTGTAAGTCTTTCCCCCTGGATCACAGCGGTGATGCTAAAGCACAATGGTTTTCCTCGTTTCTGTGCAGGAGACAAAGACCCTGAGCCGACGGAGCCGCTGGGCCCCGCGGTGGCAGACAGCGCATCCAGGCAGCACCGCTACGTCAGCGGCCAGTACTTCTTTGAGTACCTGGTGGTGGTCAGCCTCAAGAAGAACAAAGATGGCAGCAGCTACGAACCTCAGATCACCTACCAGTTTCCCAAGGTCGGTTTGATGGTGGAAGATACAGTAGGTCAGGCTAACAAAGCAAACCTGGAGTGAGACGGGTTACAGGTATACACTGTCCACTTTGGAAAAGGCAAAGCTGTGCGCTCTTTCTCTACATATTCCCCAGAGTTGCACAGGGGGATTTAAGTGTACGAGGTGCTTAAAACTTCAACAAACAAATCAAGACAAATAAAACTCAAGACGTAGAGATGTCTGCCTCCTCGCCAATATTATGGAACTAGATGGCACTCACCTCGTGTTGCTCAAAGCAGCAAAAAAAATACATTTGAAAAACTCAACCGTGAAGGCCCCTATCCAGAAATCATGACCGGGGTCATGATATCCTCAAGATAATCCACAGACCTTGTTGTGGGCAGAACAAAGCGTGCCAAGATACTCACAGGCCTCTCGTCCATGAATAGATAAACACTTAATTCTGAGCGTTGATACAGTTGGCTGGTGGAGTTGGTAAGAGAGGAAATAGTTCCTACATGAGCTGCTCACAACGAGGTCTGTGGATTATCTTCAGTAACCGGTACCACAAGTGTCATCTAGTCCCATTATATGAAAAGGATAAAAGGCAGTCATCTCTCTGGCCGATATCTTCAACACTAAGCAACTCTCAGCAAAACAATCTAGACTGATAAATAGCACTGCCGGTAAGAGGAAACGTATGTATTTGAGCTTTTTAGGGTGAGCTGTCCCTTTTTGTTTCTATTGATTCAAGATGTGGTCATTCTGACCCGTGGGCAAGGGTCGGTCGCAATGGTTTCCCACAGAGGTCAGCTTGGATTCATGCATCATAATTCATGTGAAATGAATTCAAGCTGAACAAAGGAAGCTTTAAATTTGAGTAACGGCCTTTCAATCCCACAGGAGGTCTGTTGCTATGGTTTTATATGGCTTTAAAGGCACAGTGTTGAGTGTTTTTAAAGTGTAGCAGCGCAGCAAATAGAAGAGGAGAAGAAGAAGACTGCAAGCTGATGTAAACATTGCAGGACAATAGAATTTAAACGGGTACGTTTTTTTTTTAAAGAACAGACGTGTTTGATTGTTTGCTTTCAGAGAGATGGGATGGCGAGATTTCAGAAAGAGGAGGAGGAGAAGACGCTGAAGGCGATCACTCTCTTTTGTTTCCCAGAGGGCATCAACTGGGCCCCTCTAACAGAATACCACAGGTACAGCTGCTCCTCTGTCTGCTGCTGCTGTCACCTTGGATAACCTTTATTCCTGTGTCCAGTTCGGTTTTCACCGTTTGTCATCTCCTTTCCTCTTTAAATATTTTCCAGTGAGACGTTCTCCTTTGTTCTGACTGAGATTGATGGCAGCAGAAGAAACGGATACTGCCGGAGGTTACTGGTCAGTGTGTCTTCAGTGTCACCGTTTGGATCTCATCCTCCAGTGTTCATTTAATAAACCTCTCCTTTCTTCCTCAAATCTGCAGCCTGGAGGGAAAGGAGCTCGACCACCGGAGGCTTACTGTATCATCAGCTCGGTGGCTTGTTTCGGCCTCTTCTCCAAGGTGTGTTCAACTGACCTCTTCTAGATCCTTCAGCTCGTTTCTCACTAAACTTTAAGCTGTACTTCTGTCCAAACATGAATTTCAAAAACAGCAACCATTACATTTTGGAATGTAACTTTAAAAGAAACGCATTTCATTGTTCAAACGTTTATTTCTGACAGCAAAATGTCAAAAGAAACGACACAACGCTGG
Source organism: Taurulus bubalis (assembly GCF_910589615.1). Lineage (NCBI taxonomy): Eukaryota > Metazoa > Chordata > Actinopteri > Perciformes > Cottidae > Taurulus > Taurulus bubalis. The sequence goes on along the minus strand of NC_136599.1, from coordinate 25,526,024 downwards.
AATTTTCTTCTATCGTTCAAAATGTATTTTCTTTGCTGGAGGAAACCAAAATGAAGGATTGAAATACTTCTTGGTTTTGTATTGATGTCTTAGACGTGTATTTGGTGTGAAAATAAAGTAATTAATGTATTTAAAATCAGAAACAGCAGGTCAGAATAAAAAAAATGTATTTGGATTTGGCCACTAAAATTGTAATGGGCGCATCTCTAATTCAATTCAATGAACAGTACAAACTGGTATTGGCATAGCAGGAGAACTGAGAATGGTGCGTGCATGCGGTGGCTCCGTTTTCAACATTTGTGGTGACAATGGAAAAAAAAAATATAAAGAACTGTGTTTGTGTTTCATGAAATGTAAAGCTGATCCCATTCATGCACCATTAGCGCTCCGCTCACTGCAGTAAAACATTCAGTGCCCGGCTGCGTTGTTGCATATTTACATTGACTATATCTGGAAAAATCAGCATCAGGCTGTGATCACATAGGACACTTATTAAGCTTCTCTATACGAGATTCAGAGCATTAATGTAGCAGCAATGAGACTTTATCTGTAAAGCTTGAGAGTTCAACAAGTTTGGATTATGTTGGTATTCATTAGTACCGTATCATGACTGTGTGCAGATATTTGACGAGGTGGAGAAGCGGCGGCAGATCTCCATGGCCATGATCTACCCGTTCATGCAGAAGCTGAGGGAGGCTCCATTCCCAGCTCCGGGAAACACTGTGGAGATTAAGAGCTTCATTCCTGAGTCGGGCACCGAGGTCAGACCAACACCCCTTCTTATGCACGGAGATAAAAACAATTAAAGTTTAACTTTAAAGACTTAGGGTAGCTCAGGTTTACCAACGCCTTAAACTATTTCTGGTGCAACAGAGTTATTAGATGAGCTGCAGGTCGTTGTTTGGTTTAAGAGCAAAATGCATCCAGTCTGCCGTACGCAACGCAGTTACATAATCAACAAGAAGATATTTAAAGGGGCCCCACTTTTGGTGTTTTTGCGTCGCATCAGTCCGATGAAGAGATCATTAAGAATTCAAAGAAAACTCTTTTTTTTTGCCATATAACCAGTTCTGAGATCTCAGAAGTGATAGAACCGATGGTCAGCTGGCCTTAAAAGCATTGAATTCATTTTCTCCATTAAAAAGGCCGTAAAAGACATTACAGGGATAGTTTGCATGTTTTGTAGTGTGTTAGTATGAGGTACTTCTCAGTAAATTACTGCAGTATTACTACAGTAGTTAGAATTTAAACAAACAGACAGGAGTACCAGCAAAGCAATGTACTGCTGTGGATGTATTTTAGACACCTAAAATAATCTATATCGAGAAGTGTACGCTATTCCCCCTGGCAACGGACGGACCTTTCTGCTCCTGTGGAGTTTGTCTTGCAATACCCACCTTTTACCTCGGAACAGAAACACTTCCCCCATCAGGCCGCATACCATGTTTCAGCAGTCATCACAAGTTTTTATTTATTTTTTTGTTTGTGCTGCAGCCATCTGCAGGGGCGGGGGGGGGGGGCGGGGGGGGGGGGGGGGGGGGGAGCGAGGACAAAGACATGGTTCTCTGTGTTCATGGTGGCAGTAAAGGGGGCTGTTGTGACGACGTACAACAATGTAAAGTAAAGCTCTGAAACTAACCTGCATCTCATCCCGTCCTTTAGAGCTAAGCTTTAGTGCCTCGGCAATCAGACGGGCGCAAGAGTTTAAAGTCAGCGACGTGTCAGTTGAGTGATGGTTGCATATTTGTGACAGTGGTGGTGACTCTCCACCAGATCATCAGTCTGACCCGGCCGCTGGATTCCTGGCTGGAGCACGTGAACTTCCACACGCTGTTCGGCTGCCTGACAGACAACGAGGTGTTACTGGTGTTCGCCGCCGCCGTCTTGGAGAGACGGATCGTCTTCATCGCTGATGAACTGGGGTATGACACACTGATGCCGTTGAGACCTAATCAACCTCCTTCATGTATCGCTATTGACCTTAGAGTCAGACAGCCCTTTCAGACAGGGAACTGAAGCCGTCAAATCCATCTACGCTCTCTCCAAAGCACAATGCCAGTTCCTCCTGCCAGTTCCTCCTGCCCTACCACTAGTCGGTATGCAGGCTAAAAAACATTGCTATTTGAGCGGGCTGTTGGGAGACACTACTGTCCCACACTGCAATGCACAAAGGAAGCAGAGGAGCTGCTCACAGCTGGAAAACAAACTGCATTGTGGCTTGTAAACCCAAAACAACTATTACATCTTTAGCAATGCCGTTTGCTGTCGGTTTGTGACGTTTAACTGACCCTTTGCTAAGTTCTCAACCCAGACTGGCCAATCATTGCGTATCATCAGCCAGCTCTGACCAGGGTCAGACAACTCTCCGGCCCTGCTCCACCGACTCTCATGCAATCATTTCAGATCTTTCCATTTTCAGGCCGGTTTAATGGATTTGGAGCTGGTTGTGTAACAGTGATACTTGTTTCAAGGAGAGGTGGGAAGGAGAGGTTTCTACTTAAACCTTTAACATTAGCAGAGTACGCTAGCACATCATTAGATAGCATTAGCACTTCTATGCAATGCTATCTACTTAAGGTATAATGAATGTACACAAGCCCCCGTATGGACCATCTACAAAGTGTGGAACGGTCGCTGCCCTTGAGCAAGGCACCGAACCCCCAATCGCTCGGGGCATACTGGCATACTGGCTTCTCTCAGAAATAGATTGACTGTGTGTAGTAGGTTGGAAAATGATGAGGAAGCCGGTTGGCAGTGGCGGGCCGTGCATTTTCTACCTGCGCATTCAGTGCCGTTTCATTATGACGCCACAGCTACCGGTTATTATTTGTTTTGTGTAAACACATGAAGCTCTAGCGTGAATTCAGACAGGAAGACCATCCCCTCATGCTAGGCGCGTAGGCCTCTCACTCGTACTGTCCCTCACCAGCAGCCCACATTCTATACCGGAGATCACTGTCAGAAGAGTCATAGACTCAGCTGTTTAACAGCTGGGCGCACCCCTAGTCCCGGCTCGACCAGCAGCAATAACAGCGCTGTGGCTTGTTTATGATTAAATATGACTGCAGATGTAAAAAAAAAAAAAAGTAACACAACCAGCAGTTCAACTCACCAGATGCCCGTAACCCTCTGTGTGAAAGGCGTCATCAGTAAGTCCACCAGCAAGTCTGTTTCTCAGGCTTCAGCCTGAGCTTCAAGGTAGCCTCTAGGTTCTATGTAAAAGCTAGAAGTTTCTAGTAGCTTCGTGCCCCACTGACCAATCACAGCGCATGTTAATGGTCACTCTGGGCCACTGACCAATCATATACGTCCACGCCATTTCGCAGGCGCTGTACGCCAAAGAATACACCCAGCTTGTCAAACTAAAGATCTGATTTGTTGAAGTCCATGACAATCAACCACAACGTCCACTCTCAGTGTACTTTAATCTGCAAAGGCTTAAACTGCTTTGCTTCCACAGAGACACAGGAGAAACAAATCTGATTGGATAAAACTTAAAACCAGCAGCACGGCGTTGCAAGCGGAAGCTGCAGCGCCGTGCTGTGCAATGAGGAAAATAAGCTGATAGGGAAAAATAATTATAATACATGTAGTGTATTTGTGAAAAACAATTAAATTATAAAATAGCTATAACTTTGTGATTCTGTTTAGGCCAGCAGTGAAGGCTTAGCAGGCCCTGTCGGCCCACCGCTGCCGGTTGGCTGATCTGGTGACACCTGCGTGGCATTGGCATTGAAGGAACCCGTACTTGCAATTACACTGCAGCACAAATAAAGAGAGTAACAGAAGTGACTTAAGTTTATGATCCAACAGACTGACCCATCAAACCTGGACAGTTAGTGTAGAATCAGTTCTGATCTCAGCTCCCTCGTCTCCCTGCAGCACATTGTCGCAGGTCATCCATGCCGTCGCAGCCCTCCTCTACCCCTTCATCTGGCAGCACACCTTGATCTCCATTGTTCCGGAGATCCTGATCGACGTAGTGATGGCGCCCACCCCCTACCTGCTGGGAGTCCAGAAACGCCTGCTGGACCTGGTCACCGACCAGATCGACATGAGTGACGTGAGTTGTGATGGAGAACACAAAGACGGGGTTTGTGTACGACAACAGCTTTACTGGTGAAAGCCTTATTCTGCTTCTTTTTCTTCTTCTTCTTCTCCTTCTTTCTGTGACAGCTTCTGGTGGTCGACTTGTCTGAGGATAAAAAGGAGACCTTCATTGTTTCAGTAAGCCTCGCATCAACAAAAATGTAAATAATCTTTTGGTTGTGAATTGTCATTTTGAAATTCAATTAAAACATTTGTGTGAAATTGTTCTCCAGATTGGTGATGAGAGCTCAATTCTTCCCCCGAAGCTCCAGGCGGAAATACTAGAGACACTAAGTAACAGACAAAAAACATCAAGTGAGTGAACTGCAACCCAAATCGAATGCAGGTGTATCGGTGCGGAGCATGAATGTAGTTTTCTGTCCTGTGTTTCAGCGGTGGAGGAGATGAATCGGGTCGTGTCGGAAGCCTTCCTACATTTCTTTGTGAAAACAGTCGGCCATTACGGCTCCTACGTGAAATACAGCCGTGGCAGAGGCCAGGGGGTGTTTGAAAAGAGGAGCTTCTACAAGGCTATCGATTCCAAGACCACTCGACACTTTGTCAAGAAGTTCATCCAGACGCAGACGTTTGACCTGTTTATCCAGGACGTGGAGCAGCGGCAGTCTGGACCGCAGCAAGGTGAGGACGAGGAGCCAACCATTCCACTCAAAGATGTGCTTTCGGATCGGCTTCAACGCAGGCCTGCTGTCATATCTCTGCAGGGACTTGACTTTCTTAAAAACTGGTTTCTCACAGTAGCTCTCTTTTCCAAACATCAACCAGTCATGACCTGGCCAAGACGGGCAGCAGCATAAAAAAACACAGTTACAGACAGAAAACACAGAACAAGACAAGTTAAAAGAAACTGAAAGCTAAGAAACAGCAGTCAGTGGTATCAGTTCTCTGAGCTTTAAAACATTCTGCAACATAGTCCACGATGCAAAGTACACAAAAGCCCTTTTCCCCATTTCCGTTCTGGCATTTGGGACAGTGAGCATAAAAAAGTCCTGAGAATGCAAAGACTATTGTCCAACACTTCTCTGCATGATAGAGCCTCACTGGTAGTTTGCAATTCTGTGACCTGCAGCTTTAGTTTAGACCCTTCTGGATGCTTCTCTCTCAAATCGCGTTTTCATTTTCCCAAAGTTCTGAGAGTGCAGTTAGTGACAGTGTGGGCTCCATGGTAGTCCTGACTGCTAGACGGAGGAACGGGAGTGGGCGGGGCTTAGCCATGGGTTATTGGCAGTGACGTTCTAAAATTGCACCGTGTATCATGTCCTGTTGGTGTGAAACAGTTGCGTATGTTTTTTCATGTACGCTAACAGCAAGAACAGTATCCTAAAAATATCAGTAAATAGTACACACTGTATACAGTTAGCTTGTAGCTTGCTTGGTAGCAGTAGTGTTTGCAGAGCATCCACCATGTTTTTCCAGTTTGAAAATTAGAAGGAAAACAAACGGGTGCAGGAAGTCAGCTCTGTCAGCTTGAGAGTCAACTGAACACGTGACTGCGTCACTGATATTGATGTTCGACCATTTTTAACAACCTGATAAAGTTAAATCAGCCTATACTCATTTTTCACATTAATGCACAAAATTAATAAACATGAATCCTTTACCATGGTGATTAAATAATTGTGTCCAAGATGTGTAATCACCATGTATACTGACACTCTAAACGACCTGCCTGCCGTTAGCGACTAACGTAAGTCCGGGATAGCATTTTAATTTCATACATAGGCTTGTACCTTTGACTCTTTAGCCGAGAACCAGATATGATTTACCTCAGGTATTAATATTTTGTCCTGATGACTTAACTGTGCGAGTTTCGTGCAAAGAGATTATGGATGCGTTTGTAGAATCCTGAAGCACATTGCATGATGGTATCGCTGTTTTGAGCTGCTCACCTTTTAAACTCAACACCAAACCATATTTAGCAATTTTGGCTGAATATGAATGCCTGTTAATATTTAGCCAAAAGTGCGTGCGCTTTCTTAACCACCATAACAACTTGCAACATCGATTCCAATAGCTACGTGTTTTATTGCCACGGATAAAAATAAAATCTCAATCTTCATTCTGAGACCGGTGCAAAGTCATAGTTACGTGAACAATGTACCCCTACATTATGGTGCAATATGGTATTTACTGTCATATTATTGGGTCTTTTAACTTGAGCTCATGTTAGTTCCCAGTGCTCTGATTTAAGCTCTGGTCCTCTTTTGTCCTGCAGGAATATTTCACAAAAAGATCCTCGAATACCAAGAGAAGAAGAAGAAAAGGGAGAAGGCAAAGAAACACTAGCTCTCAGCGCGGGACCCTGGGTGTACATAAAGGGAATTCATAGGAAACCATGTGAATGTTGCACGTGTCAGTTTTAGATTTAAGTATCAATGTACCAATGTGTGAATTACTGTATGGCTATGTCGCTGCTACTCTGTGAAACACTGGCAGAAAGAGAGACTTTAGTTTGATGTGTTGGTTCTCAGCCTGTGGCCTGAAAAATGATTTCACATAAAGATTAGTTTTTTAAGCATACACCTACAGTCTATGTTTGTTTTTTGGGTGGGGTATTAGGCAACCAGGCCCCAATGGCTGGAAGTCTGTTGTGGCCTACTAACAAATAACTAAGCCTCTGCTGCAAGATTCATTGTGCAGTTTGAGGAGCGGCCTCCTAGACATGATCAGCTGATCCACAGTCATCAGAAACAGACGTCACTTCAAGTGACAGGAAAGGACGTTTAATTTCTCTGAAGACATATTTCCGCTCTCCTCGGATGGTTTCCTTGCATCTCTCCGTGTATCTCTGGTGGGCGGAACTAGGACGCAAGGAAAAGACGCAAGTGAGGGAAACGGGGATGCAAATAAGAGAATTGGGATGCGACTCACAAACCATTTCAGTGGGAACAAGTGGATGAAGTCTGTTTTTAATATTAAAGAATGCTGTTTATCACTTATTTGGCAGAAGAAAAATGTAAGAAACGAAACAGGAGAATAAGCATTAAAAAAGATAATAAAGCACAATCCACATTGGTGGAAATGATGCAACATAATCGGACATAAACTGGAGAGATATCTTTAAAACTGTAACGAGCTACAACAAAGAAGAGAACCAATCAGGTCAACAAACAAGGATTTGGGAATATCAAACCAGTGCAAATATGCACTTTTCAATTGTGTAGACAAAGTTTAGTTGTGTTTGACTGTACATCAGTCCGATGTTTACACAGTGGGAACTATGGGCAGGTTTGTCCAAATCCTGCATATGTTCATTTTATTCCTGAACATTATGCAATCCTCCATTTTCCAGTGTCGTATTCTTGTTCGCGTGTGTTTGGTAGATTGGAAATCCACAGCGCCACCTAGCGTACCGAACTATGGAGAACAGGATTTGTCTGTAATCCACTTTCCAGTGTCTCGAATATGCATAACATTATAGAATGTGGTCTGTATTAGACATGAACATGTTTGTTCCCAAATGACCAGTCTGACACACATGGACTAAAAGGCAATAGGTGTAAATAAATGTAATCACATATAACTCCATGTCATTGTTCCATCAGGCACATTGCGATGACATGATCAGATGATCAATATATGACCCAATATGTCTGTGTTTTATGTTACACAAACGTTTAATATATCTTCCATGAAAAGTGATGCACACGCCTGGATAGAAAGTGGTGAACCAGGTTTATCAATTACCACAACAACTGATTTAATAAATATATTTGATCAGATTATTTATTTATTGATATACAACTGTTAAAACAGTTGTTGTCGCTGCTGATTTTTAATGACAAGATCACTTGATGGGGATGTAGTGGAGAAAGGAAAACATGAATCCACACTTCTTTTTCTTCCTCTCAGAGCTACACGCTGTAGTGCTGTAAACCCGCTGCTCCCTGGATGTAGACGTAGCGTCTACTCTCCATACTGCTTTGGCCGTTGATTGTCAAAAATGTGTTTCTGTGATTTCTTTAGTGATGGACAATACAGTAAACGTGACATGAATTCACCAACACACACTGGGAATAGTACCACATAGTAACACTAAGCCACTAATTAAAACGGCAGACAGTACATATGGTGCCCTGTGCAGTAACTATGGAGTGAAGCTGTGTTGACTGACAGCATGTAGCCCTGATGAATCACCTCTGCTATTGGCTGTAATGTACTGTAATAAAGCAGCCCAAGACATTGTATTGCAATACAATGTACATTTTATTGAAAATAATAAGCTTACAAATCAAACATATATTTTCAAAGACCTAAAAATAAGTAAATACATATAATGAATTTGGAATTAGACTTCCACATTGGGACGCCAGCAGCAACACAGGGTAGCCATCCTTATTGTCATTCTTTCAGGGCGACCAGCGGAGGCTGAGGGTGCAGTAGGGAGGTAGTCCTCCATCAGGAGACCAGGTAGTTGGATCTGCATCATAGGCAGAGGTAAGCAGTCCTCCATCAGAAGACAAGACAGCTGGATCTTCATGATAGGTGGAGGGAGGTAGTCCTTCATCAAGATGCAGAAGCTGTTTGATGAGGTTGATGAAAGCCTTCCTGTCCTCAAATTCAGCAGCCTCATTCCTGGTAGGATTTTAGAGGCGGGAATGGCTTCGCCAAAGTCTATCAATTTAATCTTAAGGCGCTGATCCTGCATATTAACAAACATAATGTGGTCAGGTTTGATATCGGTATGCAGGATACCGAGACCCTTCAGGGCATCCAAGGCCACCAAAAGCTGCAAAGAAAGAAAAAAAAAGACAAGTATGGGATTGAGTTTTTAATCCCTGTACAGTATTCGGGTTTTTTTCATTGATTGTTGATATACAGAATAATACCCAATTGGTTCCATACAACAATGATACATACCTGCTTTGCGATTGGGCGGATCTCGTTCAGAGCAAGTGGTTTCCAGTCTCGTTCTCCGACCAGGTCATAAAGACTCATGTCCAGAATCTCAAATGCCAGACAAGTCTGTCCCATATGTTCAAACCTCTCAAAGAACTTGACCACGTTGGTGAGGTCTGGATTCAGGACACTGATGACCTCTAACATGGACACCTGGGGAACAAAGAGGTTCCTAGTAGATACTCTGGTAGAGCAGACACAATGTAACAAGGCAATACTGTATGCCATGAGAAGAAGTCCAGAAATCTACCTCTTTCAGTGTCCCGGGTGAATTCATCGTCCTGGTTGAGGATCTTTACAGCCACCGACTCTTGTGTTGCCAGAAACACGTGATCAAACACATCTTAACCATGGGCTTGTATTTCAGTGTTGGCTTGTGATTCTGAGACCATGTGAAGGAGAATAATGTATACAATACTGTTAATATCATGTGTGTCATGTTAATCTCTTTATTTAGTTCAGGAAACATATTAAAGTCTGCATTTATGTAACGCTTTTGTAGTTATAGCGGCCGCTAAGTCACTTTGTTCCTCATGACTTCTTAGTTTCTGTTTTAATAAGTGCTTTTTAAACAATCATTTTACATGCTAATGTATTGGGGTCGTGGGCAACAAATCAGTGTCCACAGTGTGATTTCAATGCAGATACATTCAGCATCATGTCAAATGTATTTTGAGCGCGTTGAGTCGGTCTTACCTGACACACCAGAGGCGTCTAAGATCCGCGATGACATTTTTCAAAGTCAAATCTTCTCAGTTTAGTATTTCCAAGGTTGAGAATGAACCTTCAAGCTTGAATCTTTTCACAATCAGAACGTATCACTGTCTTTCTTGATGCTTGTCTCAAAAGTGTGTGTGTCTCTCTCAATACTGAAGAAGAAATTACACCACTACTTCTATAGAACTGCAGCCCTAATGACATCACAGCATTTAGAACTCACTCATTCTGTTGAGTTCTTTTTAGAACTCTCTTAGAATGCACCAGCTACGGCTGAACAACAGGTTTTTATTCATCCAATCTCCTAAAAATATGAGTTTAGGTCCTGATATGGGGAATAAAAATGTTTTCCTGCAATTTGTTAGATTTAGATTATATAGATTATTTAGCGAATATTCATACATTCAAAAGAGCACCTGGAAAAATGTGTGTGTGTGTGTGTGTGTGTGTGTGTGTGTGTGTGTGTGTGTGTGTGTGTGTGTGTGTGTGTGTGTGTGTGTGTGTGTGTGTGTGTGTGTGTGTGTGTGTGTAAAGAATGAATTTAATTTGCTATTGCCACATTTTATTTAAAGGTCACTATTTCCTATTATTTGATCTTGTCCAGCCCCGGTGTAACAGGCCATAGTATACCCCCAGTCTGGACTATACCTGGGGTTAAAGGGGCCTAGGCCAGATTATACCCCAGGTATATTATGGCCTAGGCCAATTCATACCCCTCAGGCCAGATTATACCCCTCAAATCACATTATACCCCTCAAACCAGATTATACCCCTCAAATCAGATTATACCCCTCAGGCCAGATTATACCCCTCAAATCACATTATACCCCTCAAATCAGATTATACCCCTCAGGCCAGATTATACCCCCATGGTATCAGTAGTCTTGAGTGATATACACAAGAATTACTTAATTTTTCAACATTTTATTGGGGGTTCAGTTTTGTCAGGTAAGTTAAGTGAGAAAGCTAACTGATTTAAATCTTAAAACTCTAAAACATAGACTTGTATTACTTCAACCAGAAAAACAGAACAGATATTAGACTTCCACAAATATCAAAGATTACTACGTCCTGAAACTTCAACTTCTAAGACGAGCAAGTCCTTGCTACAATATAAATGTTCAAAGTTAAACACTGATAACAACATTAAAACATCCACAAAGATCAAAGATTACTACCACACTTCTCAGTAGTGTTACACATTAAAATGAAGCTATTGTTACTGGTTAGTTGGGATATATTTCTGTGAGCTGCTTTGCATGTATGAAAGAGTTGTCATGCTCTTTGATTCAATTCAATTCAGTTTATTTTATATAGCCCAACATCACAAATACAAGTTTGCCTCGGAGGACTTTACAATCTGTACACATGACATCCCTGTCCCGGGACCTCACATCGGATCAGGAAAAACTCCCCCAATAGAGATAGTAAAAACCCTTTCACAGGGAAAACAGGGAAGAAACCTGAGGGAGAGCAACAGAGGAGGATCCCTCTCCCCGGATGGACAGAAGCAATAGATGTCATGTGACCAGAATGAATAACGTAACAGAGTTACAGCACATTACATGAATATGAGTAGTATGCATGGACCACGATCCAGATAACCACAATCCATGTCAGCAGAAGGAGGTAGAGAGGAGGGGCATCAGGAGACATGGCAGGAGACAGGAGACAGGAGACAGGAGACAGCAGACAGGAGACAGGAGACAGGAGACAGGAGGCAGGAGACAGGAGACAGGAGGCAGGACCGGCTCCAGACAGCCACGATCCATGGAAACTTGAGGCGATGAAGCACAGAGAGAAGAGGAGAAAGGAGCTCTGTGTATCCTAAGACGTCCCCCAGCAGTCTAGGCATATAGCAGCATATCTAGGGGCTGGACCAGGGAGACACTTCAGTCACATTTCTACAGCATGCTTTATCATGACAATTTGTATTTTGACTTTTTATATGATATTTTTATAGCACAGGCATACGAAATGATACATGTTTTACAACATTTTATATGGCCTACTATATTATAGCATGTTTAATTACATCATGTACTATGACTTTTTATGGCTTTTAAAAATAAAATAAATACATATTATAGTATGAGTACAACAACTACTTCTCTGGATATTATACCATTTTCTCTATTTCAGAAAAGCCTGCCAATTATTGGTCCTGCTATAACAATGATTTGTAGTTCCTCGTTGTATACAGGAAATGTCCCCTCCTATTTCAAACATGCCACTAGACAGTCGTTATTAAAAAACCTAACTTAGATCCTGCTTTGCCCTTGAACTACAGGCCTATATCAAAACTGCCTTTTTTGTCCAAAATCCTAGAGAAGGCTATGGCCGGCCAATTTACTGCTGCACTGGAGAGGCACAATATGTTTGACAAATACCAGTCAGGGTTTCGCAAACATCACTCAACTGAAACCGCTCTCCTGAGGGTTTAAATTACTTATTAATGTCATCTGATGCAGGTGACTGCTCTGTTTAGTGCTCCTCGACCTCAGTTCTGCGGTTGACACCATAATGACACAAAGCACAGCAACTTCCTTACTTTAGGATGTTTTTCTCTATCCTATCCCACCGATTCAGTGTTTTATGAGTTTGCCCAATACTATATATCTAATAAAACCAATTCATGAAAGCGGCTACAGACCGCAGCTGGGTCTATCTGCCCTGTTCTGTTTCTTAACAAACACATATAATCTTGTTTGAAGGTTTGAGGTTTATAAAGAGCTACCAGGTAAAGGTGCGTGTATCACCTTTTGTCCCTCAGCGGACACCGTCGAGGCGATGTAAACACAGCTGTTTCAATGGTTCCAACGCGTTCAAGGTGTTTTTTCATTATGTTTTAAACTGTCTGCTTTGCGGAGAGTTCAAACTTGAGAAATATCTGAATCTGAGGAAAGCGACGGTGAGACTAAACGTGATTTAAACTGCGATGAAAGTAGTCAAATAGTAACAATCAGCACAACGGGGTGCTAAACCCAAAAGTGCAAAACCCTCCCATGCCATGGTCGTGACCCGCAAACACGGAGTGTAGTCACACGTCTGCTTTGTCTCCCCCGCGACCAATTCAATTCAATTCAATTCAGTTTATTTTGTATAGCCCAACATCACAAATACAAGTTTGCCTCGGAGGGCTTTACAATCTGTACACATGACATCCCTGTACCGGGACCTCACATCGGATCAGGAAAAACTCCTCCAAAAAGATAGTAAAAACCCTTTCACAGGGAAAAAGGGAAGAAACCTGAGGGAGAGCAACAGAGGAGGATTCCTCTCTCCGGATGGACAGAAGCAATAGATGTCATGTGACCAGAATGAATAACGTAACAGAGTTACAGCACATTCAATGAATGTGACAGAAATGATTCATATAATGAGTAGTATGCATGGTCCATGATCCAGATAGCCACGACCCATTAAGCAGAAGGAGGTAGAGAGGAGGGGCATCCCAGGGGCAGTGGGAGGAGAAAGCCAGATCGACGTGGCACACCAAGCACTGCAAGAAAACTCTGCACCAAAGAGGAGATAGAGGCAGTAAGACGGGCAGCCAGGGAGATGAAGGAGGCGAGAGAGAGAGGCAGAGAGCAACAAGAGCCCAGGAGAAGGATCAGAGGAGACAAGAGCAGGAGAGGAGGAAACTTAACTATCATGTGTAAATTTAAACCTATATAGGGCCTGTGGGGCTTAAAAGGTAAAAGGCGTCTCCGTCCAGAGAATTGCCTGAGATGAGATGTGTCCTCCCTCACCCCGTGTCCGCTCCCATCCCCTCCTGTGGGCTGCAATGAAAATTAAAAAAGACAACAAATGATAGAAATCTGAATCAAATAAATAACGCCTAATAACTTCAGTAATAACTCAAAAGAAATGGTAGGTAATAAAGAGTTAATGATTCTAACATGTTCGGTTTACAATTTGGTTGGCTGTACTTGCTAAACTCAGCCACTAGGTGTCGCGCTAGTTCAGACTGATTTGGTGACGCAACCCTCGGCGAAGGAGAGGAAGAGAGGACGGCAGATACCGCACCTTCAACCAAGGTAAGTGAACAAAGACCAACTATCAACATACTAAATGAAAGGACTGGAAGACAATATGTTGAACTTTTTATTTAGTTATTTATCTTAGTAAGTGGATTGTGGACGTGCTATGTGCTACGATGTTTTATTTGAAAACAAAGGACTCAATCTATTTTAGTAGATAAGTAGCTAACGTTTACTAGCTAACTTTCCCTTAGCTATTGGCTTTGGGTAACTTCAAGTTGTCAAGTTCGCGATAATGGAAATAGAGATTTTCTTTCAAAATAAAATGCAGACCAGCGGGTATGGTATGAAACAGTCTTCACTCTAAACGAGACGTTTTATTTTGAAGGAAATATCTGGTGTTATTTATACACTATCGGGGTGACTTTACGGAGATAGGAACTTTAATAGCTAACTAGCTAGCTAACTTACGTTAGCAAGTTGAAGCATTTGTTTGCTATCGGTTAAAGGAAACTACGAACACTCTATAATTACAAAATATAATTGAACCTGGGATACATCAAAGTACGTTAAGTTTTGAGTGGCATTGCTCTCTGTTCATGATCGTTTACTCTTTAGGTAGCATGTTAAACGCACGTATCGCTACGTTGCAACCGAAACTAACAACTTTGGTGGCTAACGTTAGCTCCGTGTTGTTGACACTGGGCACATCGGAGCGGAATCAAACTAACTCCATCATTTCCGTTATTCTCTGTCTTGTTAGTTTGTTTTATAGAGGACAACACGACGAGCTCTCGTTTGAAGTCTGTGACGTTACAAATGTAATTTAAGGCGACATTACACTTAACTAATGTCGCCTCTGAATATGTTTCATGTTCTCATCAGTGAGTACTCGCTTGGTCTTAGCTACAGCTTCACTGTTATCGTTTCACTGTCAGCCTTTCGAACTAAAACGGCTTATTTGCAGTGTACATTACCTTCATTCCCAGAAGGGCTTGGACTAATACAGATTGCGCGTGTGAGCTTGTTTAACTCGTTTTTTAATCGTACCAAACACATGAAACATGTCTGAAGTGTTTTATGTGGGAGGTCAGTATTGCCTAGAAAATAGAATTATCTCTTAAAGTGTAACTTATTTAATGATCTGTAATTTAGGCTAGCTGACACCAGCACATATTTCTCATCAGGCCCTCTGTTTCAAGTCTATACCCTCTACTTATTCCACTTGTCTGAATATGCATGGTCAGATATGCTTACTGCGTAAAGGACGTGTATATTTCTGCAGTTATATAAAAGTTGTGGTTGGTCAAATAGCTGTGACTGATTCACAACTGTGTTGCCTCCATTGTCAGTCCATCACTGCAAAACGTAGTGTACAAATTAGTGATAGTGTTTTATGAATGTTTTATCTCAGAGAAAAGACTCCACCATCAGTGCTTGCACAAATCAGATTTCCTCATCATTTCTTCATAACTGCATAATGTTATCACTGTTGCTCTGCTCAGACAGCAGTGCCAGCTGCTTTCCTTCCTCTTTTTCTGGGCCAACAGTCATCTTATTTTCATAGCTCAGTTTTTTTTTTGAGCTCAACTCCTTGTCGAAAAAAGATCTAACCTTGCTGCTTTGTTAAGCCTCCCATTTCCCCATCCCACCTTTTCTTATTAGCTATGTGGCTGCGTTCTGAATGGTCATGCTCTCTGCCCACTACATCGTCTGTCTGTCTTTCTAGGTAAAGCATGGCAATGACTGGCCCAAGCTCGTGCTCCTCCATGAGTAACCACACTAAGGAGCGGGTCACTATGGCCAAAGTGACCTTGGAGAACTTCTACAGTAACCTCATCGCCCAGCACGAGGAGCGAGAGATGAGGTAACGCCCACAGGTTACAGATCAACACATGTCAATTATTTTTCCGTGGCCGCTCAGTGACCTTTTGCGAGCACAGATCTTTGACGGCCACGATTCCCGCTTAAACCGTTCTGACAATTTCCTTCACAGTGAAACTGAAACATGATTCTTCTGCACGTTGCTTTATACACAAATTTATTTGTTTGCATTTCGTACGAGCATGTGGCTTATGTCAGAATTTCGTTGAAGCAACACCACTTCCTGTTGTGACAAGTTTCATCAGAGTGTACTCCTCACTCTCCTGGTTGGTTCAGTGGGAGGGTGGGGGTTTGTTCTTTAAATTATTCATGATTTCTTTTCAAATACAGATTTTAATCACCTCATGATGATAAAGATGGGAAACAAAATCCATTGTTCAGTATATGTTGGTTTGAGGAGGGCCAGGAAAGCACAAAAATACAACATGAACAAGATGCACTGTGTGGCAATCATATTATTCCTGATCCTTTTGAATATAGTACCTTTTGGGGGTGTTAAGTTAACATGTTGACTGATATGTAGCTGATATCTTTGCGTTCACACCATACACATACTGCATCATTTTTGAAACGTCGTAGGTCTAGATATGGTCTCCGCCTCTTTGTCAACATAACAGATATGATGGGATGTGCAGTGCAGTGCATACACTACTTTGTGGCTCGAAAAACAATGGTAATGGTCCGATTGTCTCTTCAGGCAGCAGAAGCTGGAGAAAGTGATGGACCAGGAAGGCTTGGCAGATGAAGAGGTGAGTTGCACACTTGCAGTGTTTTCCCAGCATTGGAAGGATTTGTAGATCTCCTGGAACACAGATTCTATGAAATGCTTGATGTTTATTTTGAACATCCTCAAGTGTATCACTGCATTTCAGTCATTGCTTTCAAAATATACAGATGTTAAGTCGCATGTGTGCGTCCCACTTAATGCTGTATTTAAGAAGGGATGTCTGTGCTCTTCAGAAACGTATCCGGCGGTCTCAGCATGCAAGGAAAGAGACCGAGTTTTTGCGTCTGAAACGGACTCGACTGGGTCTGGAGGACTTCGAGTCCCTGAAGGTGATTGGCCGAGGAGCTTTTGGAGAGGTAAAAGCCTTTTGCATTCACGCATAGCATCAAAGCTCGTGGACCCCAATGTAACAAAGCAGAGAAAATACTATATCACTATATGAAAGTGTGGCTTGTTTAAAGCACTCTCACAATAAGCTAGCAAGATAGTGTCCATGTTCTTGCTTAGTGGATTTCAGAGTCTCCCAAAGGATCAGCATGACTGTCTCTCTGTATGGAGTGTGTGTTCTATATCTGGGCACAATGACGCTGTTAATACTCTGAGATAACCAGTGAATATGAACTCAAAAGAGTCTCACAGTTTCTACCCCAGTGGTGGAGATGAATGAACATTGTTGTTTGCCTCCAGGTTCGTCTGGTGCAGAAGAAAGACACCGGTCACGTCTACGCCATGAAGATCCTCCGCAAAGCTGACATGCTGGAGAAGGAACAGGTGAGACGGACACACACACACACACACACACACACACGCACAGGAATACTGCCGGCGCATCAGTTGGACATCTTTAAGCCAATGTGCGCCCGTCCTGTCTGTGTGTTAGGTTGGTCATATTCGGGCAGAGCGAGACATTCTGGTAGAGGCCGACAGCCTGTGGGTGGTCAAAATGTTCTACAGCTTCCAGGATAAGATGAACCTATACCTCATCATGGAGTTCCTACCTGGAGGTATGACCCCCCCACCTCCTCTTTTAACTCTACAACACTGTGGGGCGACCAGAACTTCGTAAGTGTGACAGTGGTCTCTGCTGTTGCGGCGCAGGAGACATGATGACCCTGCTGATGAAGAAGGACACGCTGACGGAGGAGGCCACTCAGTTCTACATCGCTGAGACGGTGCTGGCCATCGACTCCATCCACCAGCTGGGCTTCATTCACAGAGACATCAAACCAGACAACCTGCTGCTGGACTCCAGGGTGAGTCCATCTGATTTGAAAATGACGTGTCCCACATAATCCGCACAGAACTACTACTACTACCATGTTGTGAATACAAAAGGATTTAAGTCATACGAAGAGTTAGTGCTGAAATAATTCCTTTGGGTCTTTTCACTTTATTGCTATGCAAAGCTGATTTAAAAGGAAAGAGGAATGGTACTTTATATAAAACTCGATGAATACTATGTGTGGAACAGCACCACCTGTGATTCCTACGCTTCACAGAAGCAGTCTGCATATGTAGCATACGCTGAACTTTAATATACTCCGATTTGCTCCTCATGATTTCCATGACGTGTCCAGCTGGAGACCAAAGACATCAGGGAGCTCATCTTGTTTGTGTGCTGCAGACTTGAGTGTGTTTTGTGTCTTCCAGGGTCACGTGAAGCTGTCTGACTTTGGTCTGTGTACGGGGCTGAAGAGGGCTCACCGCACCGAGTTCTACAAGAACCTGAACCACAGCCTGCCCAGTGACCTCAGTAAGCAAAGTCAGGCAACCCTTTCATTTATTTCAACTCTTATCTTGCATGCAACCTCAGCCACAAGCACTTGTCTATGTTGTAAGATGGCAATGTTGTTTATCCAGACATTACTGAAGAGATTGGTCCCATTTAATGGAGTGCTTCTGTTCTGGTTAAGAATGCACCTCACGTTAGAGATGTAGATGTTAATATGTTAATGCATCAGCAGAGTCACGGCTTGCTTTTAATACTGAGCGGTCTTTTCTCCACCAGCCTTCCAGAACATGAACTCCAAGAGGAAAGCAGAGACCTGGAAGAGGAACAGGAGGCAGCTGGTAGGTCTGATCAGAGGTGTGGTGACACGCCATCACAGGGTTCCTGAGAGGGATCCTAGTTTGTCAGTATTAGTCAGTATTTTATTGAGGCAAAGTTTGTGTGCAGCTGATTGTGTTTTCTTATTGCTTCTTTCTGGGTCATGCACCTTTCACTGGATGAGCGGGGCGCCATCTCTGAACGCGGCATCTAGTTCTCCTTAAGCCACGCTCAGCCGTGTTCAAATTTAGATTCATAGATGCCGCTGAATCCTGATGCTCAGAATCACATGACATCACACCGATGAAACAAAGCACAGAGAGAAAGTCCAGAAATGTCTAAAATAATTAGATAATGTCGTGTTCATGTCAAAGCTCACTGCTCATCTTAGGAAGCCTTTTTAATTGGCTTTCTGTTGCCTCCTCCTCCTCCTCCTCGGCAGGCTTTCTCCACAGTGGGGACCCCCGACTACATCGCTCCAGAGGTCTTCATGCAGAATGGATACAACAAGCTCTGCGATTGGTGGAGCCTGGGTGTCATCATGTATGAGATGCTGATAGGTAAAGGATTCCAACGGGAACACGATCCGTCTTCTTCACCTCTGTTTTTTATTTTTGTTAGACCAGACTAGACTGAAGTGGTTTAACGGACACTTGGTCTTCTTGCAGGTTACCCTCCGTTCTGCTCGGAGACGCCTCAGGAGACGTACCGGAAAGTGATGAACTGGCGAGAGACGCTGACCTTTCCCCCAGAAGTGCCTATATCGGAGAAGGCCAAAGACCTGATCCTCAGGCAAGAACACACCTCTTCTCTGTCTTTCATTCCTCTCACTTAGTAACTGTAACTTTTCATGTGGGATGTGCCAGAGTTACCCTCGGAGCACCCGACACCTAAATGCTTTGATTTGGATATGCGTGTGACACTAAGACGTGTTGTGGGCAGGTTCTGCTGTGAGGAGGAGCACAGGGTCGGGGCCGCAGGTGTGGAGGAGATCAAGTCCAATCCTTTCTTTGAGGGGGTGGACTACGACCATATCAGGTGGGCACCTTCACCACGTAGTTCATGTTGGAGGACAGTTATAACAGACTTTTGTATCTGTGAAAATGTGTGCCTGGACTTGAAGTCTCCTGTAGCTCCCTTGAGCCACGCCCCTTATTTCCCAACTGCTCGTGGCCAGCAGATCGCAAACCTGCAAACTTGTTGCTTTTCGCCCCCAAATTTGCCGTTTTGAAATCAAAATATTTCATCCACGTGAATCGTGTAGATCCAAAGAGTTTTTTGTTTTTGGGGCCGGACAGAGTTTCTGAGATTGGAGTGAGACACGGCGAAAAGCTGATGTTGTGATCTTCGCAATAACACATATTTGATTTGTCGAGTCTCGGCCAATCAGCGTTAAGATGTCTCCAGCGTCTTCATTTCCCTCCAACTTTTTTTAAAATGGTTTAAACACGTTAGCTAACGGTTTTTGGGTTGTGTATTGCCCCCTCCACAGGGAAAGACCCGCTGCCATTCCCATCGAGATCAAAAGCATCGACGACACCTCAAACTTCGACGAGTTCCCGGATTCCGATATCCTCACACCAACAGGTACGCCGCCCGTCTCCCCGTGACACGCGTCACATTTTCTGCCTCCGTCGTGTAACGTGATTTTGATAAAAATGAATAAAAAAAGACCTCTCCTCTTTCTCTCCTCTGCCTCAAGTCGCCCCGGTGTCCAACCAGACCGAGGCCGACCTGAAGAACAAAGACTGGGTCTTCATCAACTACACCTACAAGCGCTTCGAGGGCCTGACCGCCCGAGGGGCGATACCGTCCTACATGAAGTCGGGGAAGAGATGAGCGCCTCCACACAGGCTTTCAACCGACACCGCCGCGATACCTGAAACGAGTCGTCCAAACCCCCCCCCCCCCCCCCCGCCGCCGCCCGAGGACCCTCGAGCCCCGAGAGGAGAACTCTGTGCGTTCTCTGGGGATCCTCGGCGACACAGGACCTCCGAATAATAAAAGGGGGCTCAGTTTCACCCGTTGCTTCTTCCAGGAACCGCCGCCTTCATTTCCGCAGGTCTTCACTTCTCTCCGACGCTTCTGAAGGGTACCGCTCTACTTCCTGCTCACACGCGGAGACTGAACTGGGACTAAAGTGATTGGGATTCTCTCTCCGCTTGCCTTTTTCTATCCACCAGTGGATGCAGTGGCACGTCTCTCACTCCCGACACCAGCACCCATTACATTCCCTTCTTTCCCGTAAGCCAGCACCGCTCCGTCGGACCTCCACTCCTCTCGCCCCCTTTTCAACGTGGACTCGTCAACTCCGACGTCGCATCACGTCGTCACTTGAAGTGAATCAGGGATTCTGTCCAAATGTTTCTCACTATGAGGCTTCTCTGAAGTGCTACTGGCTTCTGACCGTAACCAAAGACTGTGAGCTCAATGATGTTTCCGCTTGATCGCTCTGTCACTTAGAATTTTTTTTTTTTTTTTTTTGTTAGCTTTAGAATCGCAAGAGAACATGAGTAATGCATTTTGTGGAACAAACACAAGAGTCTCGTTACATTTTTCACAAAGACCCACTTAAGTTTTGCACCTTATGTGACGTTTGATCCAGTACAGCAAAGTCCACCTTCGGTAGTGTGGTTTTTTATTGGACTGGACGTGGCTTTGACATTTTACTGTTTTAATGAACATGACGCAAACTCAGATTTAGTTTTGTTTTTAGTCTCACCATGGTGGAGAAGTTTGGATCACCATGACAACTAATGCAATTCTTGTAGTCTTAGCAGCTGTTCAGACCCGTTTGGCCCAGTCTACTGATTGAGCAGAATCCAGTACTGAAAGGATCCCTAACTGGTGCAGACGCGTACAGTTGAAGCTTTCAGTGTGGACTTACTTTTTAAATAAAGACTCACGGGGCTAAACATCTTCCAGTGAACACAATATCCAACATGCTGTCATTTAAAAATGAATGTAAATGAAGTCTTACAGAGAAAAATGTTGTTTTTGCCACAATAATTCCAAAATGCTGTTTGTGTGAATGTAGCCTGGATCGTAGAGCTTTTCTTTTCTTTTTAATCTGTGAGCACATGACGCAGCGCTATGGAAGTCCATTTCCCCCAGAAACAGAGGAAGAAATACACAAAAGATGAATTTAAACCACAATTGAGTCGAGATATAATTGACTTTCATAATATTTACATCATTTTCATCATTTTAGGTTTAGTCAAAACTGCGTCTAAGTCTTACTATGTCATACTTTTTATAAATCTGAATTTATTGAGTTGTAATTGGGACTTTCTATTTGTATGCAAGTAAATCCCCATATATTGAATTTCATTATAATCTTCTGTCGAAATGTGTGTGTTCTGTCACATTATTGACTTAGTAGATCTCATCATGAATCTGGAGTTGGCCGACGTCAAAGCTTTGTCTTTGCTCACCAAAAAAGTATGACAAAAACAGTTTGAGATATTAGTATCTTTAAGTATTTTAATAGTAAAAAAAGGTGACTTGATTGTTTTGGTGCAGGGATGGGCTTCCATAAGTCTGGAGGTTTCCCCGTGGTCCGTCGCCTGGAGATGAAGCCGTGCAGCGCTCTCTCTCTCTCTTTCTCTCTCTCTATCTATCTCTCTCTGTCTCTCTCTCTCTCATTGTTATCTGTTATGGAATGCTGAGGCTCTGCATGTATTGTGTGTTTCTTTTTTTTTTTACCAAACTGCAGATGGGTCAGCTTAAAGCAATAGAGCACATGGAATGACTTATTTTATTGATGATGCCTGTGTGTGTGTGTGTGTGTGTGTGTGTGTGTGTGTGTGTGTGTGTATGCGATCACACTCTGTTTAAAAAGGAAAAAAGATGCAATGTTGATGCTTGGAGACGCGTATGTTGTTTTCTACGGGTGATGCTCTGACGTGTGTTTGCTCGTGTCATTGCGTGACGCATGCGATACAAGTCAGAAGTGAGGGTTTTTATTATTTTTTGGGAAGGTGGGTGTACATTATTTAAACCACTGTTCTCTTTGTAGCGTGTGGCTGTTATATATTTTCTGCTATTTGACAATGAATTACTCTGCACTTACTGTGTTGCGTCCTCCTTCACAACATCTGGATGAACGACAGCGTGGAGCATGTGTGGTCCTGATGAGGGCTCGAGACCCGGGTCACGACGAGGGCTCGAGACCCGGGTCACGACGAGGGCTCGAGACCCGGGTCTCGAGACCTTGGTTCCTATAAGTGGACTTGAAGTCTCAAGTTTTGACCACCTGTTAAATTCCTTTGACAAGAAACAGACATACATGTTGAATTTATACGCCAATTGATTTGAAATGCATGATACACTATTAGATCATCTTTTAATGATATATATATATATATATATATATATATAAATCTATATATATAGATATAAATATATATATAACTACCAATACTACTATCAAGCTGGCACACCTGCCTACGGTTGCCAACCCCTGGGCGAGTGTGAAATAGTGACAGATTTAATAATTCACCACCAAGTAGTGGTGATAGCATGAGCCATAAAGAGAACGACCTCTGGTTGTCATAAAGGACGCGGTGGGCTTCCCAGATTTAAGACCGCATCACTTTCTAAAACATCAATGGAAGAGAGAGTAGTAAAGGAAATTAGCAAGTACAGGGAAATTAAATGTATACATTTCTAATCACCATGCCTACAGTGACAAGCGGTAATGGCTCATTAATATTCTATAATTTTGTATATTGTAATCTGCACTGTAAAGCTTAATAAATTATTAGAGTTTTTACAGTAGTTATTCCAGTGTGAAGTTGTAATTATTATTGATGATTAGTTAAACAGATCTCAGTGGGCAAACGGACTATTGGAGGATCTGAAGCTGTCGTCCTTGTTCTTTTCAATGGGCTGAAGCATTAGTGAAAACAAATTATTAAACAAATCTTGCAGTTTAGAAATTCTTTATAAATGGTGCGTGCCCAGATTATGAACATTGTTTTATTTTCTGACCTACTGAGGGAGAGTTATGGAGCGGAACAGTTCCATGACAATAAAAACCTTCACTGGATGTAAAGCATGAATACCGTTCACTCCTCAGGCACATGATGTAACAGACTGTCATGCAGAAGGAACACATGGGGCTTTAGAAGTCCTCTGGGGAGACATTTAAATGTAACACTGACGGAATGTAAACATTTCAAAAACAAGCAAAAAGAAAATACTTTAAACTTTACGGTATACAATTTAAATAAAAAATATATACTTGAACACTTCTTGTTAAATGGATAAGAGTAATAACTGGTGGGAGGTCTGAAAGAAGGAAGACCATTGCAGGTCAAAGAAAAATAAATGTAGAAATGGTCGAGACAGGGGAGGGGGTAATACTTCAGGACTTATTCTCTAATATTGAATGAGAAAACATTGAATTAGAAAAATCTCAGAAATTTACGTGGCTAAAATCTCAAATCAGTGTGTTGTTTTTTCCTAAAAAGGCCCGATTCAAGTCCGGATGCTTCTGATAATCTGGTGCATCTGGGCTAAAATCACGAGCATTTCCTTTTTTGATTGCAAAGTATTTGATAAGGTTATGATACACAGCAAGAAGCGTCTGGGCTGTGATCACATTGATCCAACCTTGTGTTTGTTTTATTCATGAAAAGGAATCTCACGTAATATTTATTTTCTTGTAAATTTGTGAGTTCCTTTTCTCGTGAATTTATGACTAATCTTGGAAATGGCGGGTTTTTAACTGCAATGACCTTAAAATGCAGTCGTGACGATGACTTCTTATTTTATTAATACTTATTGTAACGGTTGTTTCCAGTTCATTAGCAGTGGCTTCTTTTAAAGGATAGTTTAAATGGTTCTGATATTTTGCCTTTGTTAGTTTTCACAGCTTTATTTCTGTTCCGTTTAGTTTTACTGAGGAGAGTCTTCTTCCCTTCTTTTTCATTAGCTCTGACCGCTGCTAGACTTTAATTGCTGTATAAATAAATGGAATTTCTAAATAAATTGAATGCTATTTTTCTTCTACTCCTGGACTCTTGTGGTTTTGTCGGCCCACTTGTCTGCATGCTCACCTCCATGCACACAGTGATGGAGGCTAACGCTCACACACTTCACGGCGCTACATCTGAGCAGAAGTCAGCGGCGTTTCCACAGCAGCATGACAAGAAGTCACAACTGTACAAAGTTCACATCTGGAGCCAGTGTTTGTTCTGGGCTGCTGTAGAAACATGGCAGACCCCTAGAGTGAGAAATGTCTTTTTCTAAAGGTGAGGAAAACACGACGATTCGTAGTTTCAGTTGATAATTATTATACGTTATAGAACTGGCTTCCATCAACCCCGAGGAGCAGTGATACGAGTGTAATCAGGCCTGGGTCAGGAAGAGGGCTGCCCTCTTACGACCAGGCCTGAGAGGAGGTCCCATCTATTTGCTGTATGTATAGTTCTATGAGTGTCACGGCACATGTAGTATCGGAGAGGAGACTCCTTCTTACTTGGTGGGCCACACATCCCCTCCAGCTGTCTGCTCTTTCGTTCTCCAACAAGGCTTTTTAATCTCCAAATGCTTTCAGATCTCCAAAAAGTTCAGCTTTCCAGCGATCCATGGGGTCTCTGAACAGTAAGAAATGGACGAGAAGATGTATCTGTATGTCGTGCAGACTATATCATATGCTTATAATATTTGTATTTACCCCGTGTGGGATGAAATAAAGCATGTAATGAATCATGTTCAGCACCCAGCGCGGCCACCATCATGGAGAGACCAACACCTTCATGTTTAAAGTCTCCTCTGGTGGGTCATAATCGACTCAATCATTTCTATTGGCTTAAAAATGAAATGTTTGTCCATAATATCACCTGCCCTTCAAACAGGGAGAGAACAGGGAAGAATGTAGAGATATCACCCAAATGTTGTGTTGTTGTGTAACCAGGAGAATGTTGATGCATGAAGTGACGGTGTTCAGACTACATTTTATAACAGAGAGGTTATTAAACATCATTTAAAAGGAAACCCACCAGAAGTCTCCAAACATTTTCCACCAAAAATAAGTGTATAATGATAAGCATCAACAGTCTTCACTTCCTCTCGTGGACATAAACTTTGCACAAAAGCGATCGGTGCGTTTGGAGCTGATGTATTAACTGATTTTGGTCACGGGACCCTGCAGGACAATGAAGTTATTGTACTTTTCTTGTAATTACTAGATAGTACCTCATGATGACCAGATAAGGAGCATAATTTATTTATTTTTATTTCACGAATGCAACACTCTCCCATAGAAATATGAACACACGTTTGACATTTTAGAACAGTTAACTGCAGAAATAAACGATAAATCAAAGTCATTCTGCTCATGTGACCCTAATAACATCTCGTGGACCCACCTGTCGGCTCCTGACAGCTGTAAACTTCGATCGACCTGCAAACACTTTTTTCTATGCGCATGTAAATACGTACAAATCCATTTTCATGTTCCATTTCAGAGGAGCTCAGGTCCACAGAGAGCAAGGAGACGAGCACGGGGCCTTGGGTCTGGGACCGGAGACGACGCGGATAGAAACACCCCCACCCCCTTGAAACGGATGTTTCCGCTTTAAGGAGCTTCGCGATAACTGGAAAAGTTAATTGGCACGGCGTGAACTGTGTCTCTGCTGCTCCTGCTACGTCTGGAGGAAAAGGTCTGTGAGCGGGGAGGAGGAGGAACACGCAGCGGGCGATGATGACGGTGAAGATGTCAGTCCTCGATGGAGGTCAGCGAGGTCACAGGCACCCGGCGGAAAAAGAAGCTGGATCCTCTGAAGAGGTGACCCTGACAGGAGGGGACACACACCAACAGTAAATACTTTGGAGTACTTTGTCCTGACATCATCTTCAGTACTAAATCTGAGTACCAGCTTGAACAGAAGGCTCAGACTAAAAGCCGTGTGACGTGGAGGTTCTGGACTAGAGGTCATCGGTGGAGACACGTAGTGTTCATATGAGAGTATATAACACGAGCAGATTTTTGGATACCAGAAAGAAATCTTCCAAATGTTACTTTTACTCTCTTCCAAACCACGCAACTTCATAAATAGAATATATTCCAACGATATAATCCACCAAATCACACTTCAGGATATTCTCTTACGCAGGATTTCAATGTGACAAAACTGGTTTATTAAAAATGCCGCATGCATAAAGTATCTGCACGTCCTAAACAAAGAGGTAAAAGGGCAACTCTGTTCCAAAAAATGAAAAAAATGTCTCGCACCATTTTTTAATGGTCAGTTTGATGTGAGGCTATTTATTTATTTATGAGAGCTTTTCCCTGATCCAAACTATCAATATTATAAATCGGTCGACCTCCGCTTCTGAAACTTTTGTAGCAGTTGTTGTAAAACCCCTGTGTGCTCGCTGCGTCTTGGTGTCGTCGTGCATGTGGGACTGTACTGTACTTTGTTGCTCAGGTGGTTCCAGCAGTGCAGCCAGGACGTGAAGACGGGGGAGTGAGGAGGAAGACCTGCAGCCAAGCTGACAACACAACCCACAACCAGTCAGACCCAAGCATGAGGACGGCGGCCCGGAGTGCATTTAAAGAGATTCAGTCTGAATATATACGAGTATCAACTAGAAACTATGCAGAACATAAGCCCCTCCCCCTCCTGTTTCTCTGAGGCACGAGCTAAAAGAGTGGATGAACATGAGCAAACCGGAGCCGCCGTTTATTTGGAGAGTAAAAGTACGGAAGCCCCGCCGGAGTAATTGAGAAAATGAACACTAATTTCTTCAAGTCCTTAAAATAAATGTTTTTGTTGTTGTAATACTAATCTCAAACACAAGAGGCTCAAGTGCACCACTACCCTGTGTTCTAAATAGGAATACGTGCCTTCATGCTTTCATCCAGGTGAGTTTGATTCGTTTTATTTATATGAATATGTATATACTGTGTGTGAACCAGCATTATGCCGTGTTTTCTTTTTTTTGGCTATGTATGTATTTTCATCAGCGCTAATCTGCCGTGAGGGAAACAATGATTACTTGTAGTCCCGTTAAGAACCAGAGGGAGTCGTGTCGGCTGTGGTCACAATGACTATGACAACAAACACTTGATCCTGACAGAAATATTCACTTGCAAACAAGTTTGATAAAAAAAAATATATGTATCTTTTTTAAAGATTATTTCACCTGTTCTTAAGACATTTAGATCAGACTCAGAAAATGGTTCACCAGATATCGTTTTTTGCTTCTGTAGTAAAAAAGTCCCTCTAGTCCGTGATTATTAATATTATTATTAATATTAAGTACCGCTTTGAAGGAAGGACTCACCCACAGTCGCTGACTGCCATGAGGTCGGCCACCAGCATGAACGGATACGTTAGAACGCTCACTGCGATCTGGAGAGAAACACGCTGCATTAATATGAACAAATGTTGCATCTGAGGAACATTTCAAAGTACAGATTGAATGGTAAACTTACGCCCATCACAAACTTGGTGTAGCTCCTTATGGCCGAGGCCTGGCTGAACTGCAACAGAAGCACAAGGAGAGACGTGAAACAGCCAGAAGGAGACAAGGTCGGAAAAGAAACTCGGGCTGAACTAGATAGCTCCAAGTCCTTGTAATTCACTCCAAATCATCATTAGAATCCTGCGGAGCGTTTTCAAAAAGAAGGTTTTGCGCGAAAAAAACGTCAAGTTTTTATGAAACAAAATATTCTTGAAAAAAGAAGATTTTCAACGCTGTGAAGAAACTGTTTGCATTCCGGCTTGCTGCATACAAAAGGGTAAGAATAGTTAAAGAAATCTTTTAAAAGTAATTTGCAAGATCAATTAGCGTGTGTTATTTACTCAACATGTTCAGGGAGGAATAACCCAGAAATTTAGCCCATATTGTCTAACCCTATGGTTAAAACTATTTATGTTTATTTATACAATCATTTTTCCCAGAAAGGAATGCAGCGTGTGAACAAAAACACAAGCTGCATTGCCGTGGCTTCTTTTCTCTCCTCCACCATCAGAAAAGGGGGCGGACTTACACTTTCGTCCACGGCGTAGGTGTTGATGAAGTGAGCCAGCAGGTTACAGCACCACAGGAAGAGGACCTCTCCTGCCACGTGGGGTACGAGACCACTGCCCACACACACACACACACACACACACACATGTGGAGGTCAAAGGTCGAGGTGAATATGCACAAAACATTTGACAGATGAACAGTGAGGGTATGAGGATGACTCACACGTAGAATCCAGCGAGTCCTTCCTCCTTAAAAATCTTGACGATGCAACTGAACATCCCGCTGCAAATGTGACACAAATCCATTAACAAAATGCACAAAGTTTTACAAGCTTTTCAGTCCTATAGCGATACATTTTTATGATACACTTTCCAGATCTTGGTGGGTTTTTTTACTAGTCACTACACATCAGACACGTCCCACTGCTGCTCCTTCACATTACATGGAAGGACTTTTTTTTTTGCCTTTTCACCGTGAACAGAAAACATATATAAAGAAATGAAAAGGGTCATGTTTGCTCTGTCCTCTCAAAAACATGACAAATCCTGAGAAACAGTCACATTTTATTATCTTGTTCTATTGTTGACGTGTAAACATCATCCATTTCTCCCACTTGTCGCGACATTGCTCCTCCTGAGCTCTTATTCTGTGGGTGAACAGTGTTCATATATTTCAGTCACAATTTTTAACCATCCATCTTGTGATGGTGGCTCCATTGTGTGCCATCTCTTTGTAATAGCCTTTTTACTAGCTGCTAGCAGAATTTTCAGCAGATATCTGTCTCTACACGGAAGGACTTTTATTGTGACGCAGCCACAGGAAATGCAACGTATTTATCACAGAGGTCACTGAGCAATTATGGATTATAACTTTTAGGAAGAGCCTCATTACCTAGTCATCAGACTGTAATGCTGTACAGGCATTTAGAGGAAGTGCTGTGGCCGATCTGCTGCATTAATAAAGCCTTACCCGTACTTGACCTCTCTGCCAACGAACTGGGCCATACACCGCACTGACATCACTGCCGAAGGAACGCAAAACAGACGATGAGCTCAACAACCCGTTTACTCTTTAGTTCCTATTCAGCCAGTAGAGGACATATATCAGCTTTAAGGGGACTGACAACATGGCATTAACAAAATGGACGGATGGTCAAATCCTTTCAGAAGGATAAAAAGAAAGAAAGAAAAGCCAAACCGTTTGCAATGTGTCAGTGTTAAACTGAAAACCAGTAAGCGTTGACAGCCTTAATGAGGACATACCATGAAAAGGATGAGTGGCTACTCTGGACAGGCACTGGATGATCATCTCATGTGAGGTCTGGAGAGAGGAAACAATTTGAAGAGACCACGTGGTGTCAAGTTGAAATGGTTCGGATTCATCGGCTGTCCTTGTGCAGGTGGATTAAAGGGGTGGGGCTTTTTTCTACATTGTTTAATGCTGATGCAATACCTCATAACATACTTTACATTGTGGATTATACTTTCTTTTATTTTTTAAACCAACAAAACTATTTTTTCCCCTCGAACTGTGAAATAGTGAACAAACATAAATTAGCATCGACAGTACAAAGACTTCCCAATAAAATACAGTCTAATGTCAGCTTTTGATCCCAAACCGCCGGATCAAAGGATGAGAAAGAGAGGAGAACACGTCTGATCCAACATTGTCACCTGCTGCCACTGCACATTTCAAAAGAGCATTTAAAGTTACTGCAAGATACTTTTAATAATAATAATAATTTCAGTGGATGTCGCGATAAATCTAAAGGCTTAAAGCCTTTAGATTTATCGCGACATCCACCGAAATAATTTTTTGGGGCATGCAGGTTCACCAAAAGCCGGGTCAGAGACCATCCCATCAGGGGCTGACCCAGCCTGTCGGACCCTACTGCAGAAAAGTTTGAGTTTTTAATCTTTAAAAAAGGGACTCTGGTGGTTGGAAGCTCTAATGCTAAGTAGCACAATCTCTAACAGAAAGCACGAGTCACTCCAATGATATCACTTCGGACTCTGAATGAAATACGTGGGGTGTCATTCAGGAGGAGCTGACCTCTCACCTCTTTGACCACTTTCCTGAGTGAAGTCTGCAGGTCTTCTCTCTTGGAAATAATCTCCACCTGCTGAACAAAGGGCTAGCATTACACTTTGACTCCACACCTTTAAATGCAGCCACATGGACCCACTGGTGTACGGATGAACTTGTCACATTCACCAATTCTCGGGTTTTTGGAATCTATTTCAGGCAAGAAACGAAGCTGACGAGTGATCCAGGAGTGAAAACAAAGAGCTTGATCTGAATGATTCCGTCGTTAAATAAGCTCAAATAAATATTAAATAAGCCAATAGAATAAAACTGTAAAATGACACCGTTATGTCAAGTAAATAACAATTCTTTGGGTCGAACATTCCCTCCTGGTATTCCTCCAGCTGGTGTTTGTGTGCTGTGATGGAAAGAGAGTAACAAAAAGAGGGGATTTCAAAAAGTCTAGCTATTAGCTATTTGCCGGCTCATGAGCTGTAGTCTGTCTTTATGAACTGATCCGTGGTAATAATCTTTGTGAAGTCGGTTTTGATAGAAGAATATATTAAAAAACAATTATTTAGAAATAAAAAAGAACAGGGGAGATAATCGATAAAGAGCCGTTCCACCACAACCATCTCTAAATGAACAGCAGATCCTACAGATTACTTTTAAAACAGCAAAGGCAGTTAACTTCAAATTGCCTAAATATTGGAGTCGGACAAAAAGTCGTCGATACACAATCTGTTTGCAAAACACACCGGCCTCCACGTTAGGAGGAACCGTGACCTGGACGTCGGTACCTGTTTCACTTTGCTCCTGACCACAGTGGAGATGGCGCTGGACACGATGCGAGGGGACAGACCGCGGAAGAGCCCTCGCTTTCCGTCCACCTTCACGATGTGATGCGCTGCAAGCGACAGATACATTTACCGCCACCAGCGCTCAGCTGAGAGCAAGAACAACACGAACAACACGAACAACAAGAAGGAGGAGACGTGGATGAACGCCGCCTCGCTCGCTCACCGTAGGAGAAGAAGCCGGGCAGGTACAAGACTCTCCGGCCGAACATCGTCGTGCCCACAGTGGAGGGGAGGGGCTCATGTCCCACCTGGGAAACAACAGGGCTGGAGATTAAACACAAGACGATGATGATGATGATGATTATCCACGATAAAACCGGTTCAATAGTTTTTTTGTGCAAATGACTCATTCATTCATCAGTATCAATAATAATGCATGTATGACCAATATAAATATACTTTATATACATCCTACCTCATATGTGCAATAATGTGTATCCAAACACTCAAACTATATTGTATTTCTAGCTTTTGTTGATATTTAGACTTTACTTTCAATATACCTTGACTGTTTGATTATTGATTGTACTTGTTTTTCATATATTTATTTATTGTATGGGTTTCTACTGATCCATTATGGCACTGTCCACTTTGCTGCTGTAATCCTGCAAATTTCCTCATAAAATGATCATCATATTATATCTATATATTATAATGTGCATGAATGTTTGATAGATTATGAATAAGGGCAAAAGTCGGGCTTTTAACCCCCACGGAGAGGCAGTTCTCTGCCGTACAGCATCTCCCTTTTACCGGAAGAACAGCGCACGCAGCGGGACTCTTCTGCCCGTATACCGACCGTGGAGGTAGCGAGCAGCAAGCCGGTTGCAGGTGATTGTTGAATAAAACAAAACGCACACAGTCGCGGTTAGCTAGCTAGCTAGCAGCGGCTAGCTCACCTGTATCAGCAGCTTCACGTACAGCAGCGGGTGCGTGGCGGCGGTCACTCCCGCTCCCAGCAGCAGCACCGCGGTGTCTACGTCCACGGCGGGCGGTGGCGCATCCTGCCCGGCGGCCACCGCCTGACCGGACGGGTTTACGGGCGAGTCCATCTTGAATTGCCGTCCGTAGAGGAGGGAGACGGGTTCACGCTCTGCGGGAGCGCCCCGCCATAGCTGCAGTCAGACGCCACTGAACTAAAAAACAAAACTATTTCCGCATTGAACTTTCAAAATAATATTCCCTGTTTCAGAGGTAAAGGACGAAATATAGTTTGGATAAATCCTACTCACGAATGAGGCAGCGCGCGAGTAAAATATATGTTTTCATATATGTTTTATTACGAATATGAGGACTTGTTATTGCAAAAGAAATACCAAAAATGCCACGTGGACGAAACCAAAACACTGGGGCGGAGCCTCGCTCGTGCCATCACATGAACACGTGCGCTTTTTTAAAATCTCGCGCAGACGCAGACGGACCTTTTTTCATGTCAAAGGGGCCACATATTATACATTATACGGAGATACGAGTCATTCCATGTATATTCTTGTGTCGTTTTCCATTTCCGTATCTGTAAAGCAGAGGAAGTGTAAAGGATACTTTGTATCCTTTAGGAGGTTTATATAAAACGTACCATATACTTTTTAACATAATTAATTGAAATATGCAAAGGAAAAAAAATAGTCCCAATACATTTTATTATAATTCCTGAGGTCACAAAGACCCTCAAACGCACCTCTCCCCTCTCGACATAGGAGGTTTATAAAATACATATTTAAATATAGGTTTATATATATATATATATATATGTATATATATATATTTAAATACATATGTATATACAGTGTATAGGTTTATAATATACATATTTATATACATACATATCTCGTGCAGTATATATATATATATATATATATATATATATATATATATATATATATACATACATATATATATATATATATATATATATATATATATATATATATATATATATATATATATATACATGAATCGGGAATTGCATGAAAAAGTGACTGAGTATCAACACGTAATAAGTAGCATTTTCCAACCCAGATGGATCTAAATAAAGCAGCGCTGTAATCAGAATCAGAATCAGAAACCGTTTATTTGCCAGGAATGTTTACACAAACGAGGAATTTTTCTAGGCGGAAGGTGCAGACATTAGACATGACCCAACAACAACAACAACAACAACAACAACAGTGCAATGATATTTAAATCAAGTATAAGATAAAGATAAAGTGCTCAGACAAACAGATAACGTTAATGTAAGTGTATGTTAAAGTTAAAGTGACATGTGTGTTTAAGTCAAAGTGTATGTTAAGTGGCAAGAAAGAAAATAGTCAGAAAAACTAGTCCTGGGGGTGACAGAGTGGGTCAGTGGGGGACCCGGGCTCTGTTGATGAGCCCGACTGCCGACGGGAAAAAAAACTGTTGGTGTGGCGTGAGGTCTTGGTCCTGATGGACCTCAACCTCCTGCCAGAGGGGAGGGACTCCAACAGGTTGTGTCCAGGGTGAGAGGGGTCAGCTACAATCTTCCTAGCTCGCTTCAGAATCACAATAATCCAGCAGGTGGCGCTCTCAGCCTTGCAATGGTCCTGGTGTCTTCTCTGTGATCCAGGACCTTAACAGACACAGTCCTGTAACCACAGACTGCATAAAAGCCCGTAACACAAGCAAGCTTTAAGTCGTAAATAAATATTATTTTAAATGTTGATTTTATTTTTTTTAACTCTTTTTTTAAATCGACCAGACTTGTATCCAACTATTTGGGATTAAAGCGAATAGAGTATTTTGCAGTTCAATGACAAGACTTTCAATAAGACTATTTATATTGAATCAATGTGATAATATGAAATAATGGTTGGTTTATGTTAACATAGCGTAGCTAATTGCTGAATTAACAAACCAAAACGTGTTGTATGACAGTGATGATGGTTATGATATCATCATAATACGAAATAATAAGAGGACAAATAAACTGACATTACATTTTATTATTATTTTATATTATTATATATAATATATATCCTTTATACTAAATCTTGTGAACCTTTGCACATTCCCACGTCATTCGTTTCCACATTTCAGCACAAAACTGCATATCTTTGTAGATATTTAAATGTATTTATTGTAAATATTTATATTATATATGTATGTTTCTTGTCTTTTTAAGTACTTGCTTGTATTTTATTTGTCTTACTATTTGTATTGCACCAAACATCTCTGGTTGAACCTATTAAAAAACAGAAGAAAGATTGAAGGTCTGAGGTTTGCTTCTTGCTGCACGGGGGTTCTTAGAGGGATTTGAGCTGATGTGGACTCTCAGTCATCCTGTTCCCCCAATCTAACATCAGACACATTGTTATATATAAAAAGAAAGAAAAAAGAGAGTAGAAAGGCAGCACTGATTCACTCAACTGGACCATTTATTCTTGGATGGAGAAATTAATCAAAGCTGGAATTTTGCTAATGTCAACAACGCACTTCAATCAGCGTGTCATCTGCCGTCATTGTTTGGCCATATCGTTCACGGAAAACCGTTGAATACAAGTTCATATAGCCTTTTTCTCTTCATACACGACATCAACCAGGATTAAGGAACATGATTGGTAGAAAGACACGCACACAACTCACACACAAGTGGTTTACTTGCAGACCCTGTGGGTGAGTTGATTTACTGTCCTGCTGGCAGATGCTGGTTTCAGCCCACTGCCCGTTTCCATTCATGCTGACAGACACAAGCCCTCAGACTGCAGGTGGGCACATCACTTATTTCATAAGTGCTGCTTAAGAAAGCCAATCCTTTATTTCATGCGCCCTGTCCTCGTGTATCTTTCCCCAGTCTGACATGAACTATTATACCGGACTGTCTGGTGTGAATTTATGTTGAAAAACTCGCGATATCTGTTGTGGCTTTATGCTACTCGTGTGGTTAGTACACTATTATAGTTATACTACTCGTGGGTTATCTAAATCACTGTTAGATACAAATGCACGGAGACGAGGATGCGGTACAAGTCCAATCCTTTACTGGCGGGCGAATCTTACAAGTGCACGCACCGAGTGCTCGATCCAATATACCACATGTAGCGGCAGTCTTGTCTCCGTCCAGTAATCCCTATTACCACTACTGTTACAGTCTGTGTTTGGGCAATGAGCTTGACGCGTAATGGATCTTCAGAGGCAGTGACTCCATTTTAAAAGTTTACTTAACAAAAATAAAGATTCTCAACGGGAACAAACCACTAGCTAACGGTTTCCCTACTGTCACGTAGAGACGAGCCAAGACGGCCTCTTGTTCACGGCCTTTTTAGAAGCACTCCACTGCCAAAATGTTACAACAGCGCTGCGACACTTCGTTGTGGCTGAAAACTGTACTGCATCTCATTTCTCGAATATAAACAAAACGATAGAAACATCTGATGGGCGCAAGAAAACACCTCTACAGCACTGCAGTGGCAGCTGTGGTAGGAATATATCTGATTCAGTGTGTGGCCCATCTCATGAATCTCTGTACATTACTGATTCAAGTTATTTGTTTATGAATATGTTATGATAATTCTTCTTACGTCCATATTTACGAAGCCCTAACCTGATTGGCCATTAATATTACCCACCATCCCATATTTACGAAGCCCTAACCTGATTGGCCATTAATATTACCCACCATCCCATGCGGCAGCGGCCTCAGCCACATTAAAACCAATAGCTTTAACAATATAGTGTTTTGAAATGTGAAAACCATCTCTCTGAAGTCATCTTGAGCTGTAGAATATATCAAATCTGTGTTTTCTTTTGTTTTTTCGGCATTTTTCTGTATCACATGAATCATGCCGAAAAAAAAAGAACCTGACCTCTGACTGTGAATGGTGTTGCCATATAGTGCTATAAATAGCACAGGGCTGCTTTATTAGTTTGAGCTCTGTTTGTTCGTAACCCAATACCACGTCCCAGATTCATATAAGAGCGACCCTTCACGCGCCGCTGCTGGGGTCCTATATGCCAGGTGGGAGTTGCCTAGGGCGGGCCTGGGGAAGGATAGAACAGCATTGCTCCGGGTGCTATCCGTGATACTCATGCGCCGAGGCCCATTGGAAGGTTTAAGCGGCTGAGCCGGACATGCCAGGCATTCCTGGCGCGACAAGGGCAAGAGATAGATAGCGTCTGTACTTTTTTAAATATATTTTTTTTTTTAAATATATATTTAAATTATATAAAAAAATAAAAAAATATGTGTGTTTTATATATATATATAATAATAAAAAAAATATTTTTTAATTATTATTATTTTATATATATATATATATATATATATATATATATATATATATATATATATATATGTATATATATATATATATATATATATATATATATATATATATATATATATATATACATATATATATATATATATATATATATATATATTAGTGATGTGTCGGTTGCGAACGAAACGGATCAGAGGGGGGAGGGGCGGGAGTTACACACACAGCACAGCACACAGCAAGCACACGACCAGGAGGGAGGGACCCACGCCTCAATCATGTGATGCACGGAGAGTGTGCATTGTAGCAGCTTCAGTCCCCTCAGAGAGAAGCTTCTCCAAAACAGGGCAGATAATTGCGGAGAGAAGAAACAGGATCAGCCCCTCAAAGCTGAGGCACTTGGTCTTTCTCAATGTAAACCTTCAATGAAGGACAAAACTCAGGATGCTGATTTTTTTCTTTTTGTTTTACACATTTTTATTTTGTTGTGTGATTCTGTAAGCTTCTGTATGTTGTTTCACTTTAAATGTGTTAAGTATTAAAAAGCTAAAAGTTTAAAATAGTTAAAAGTTAGTTAAGTTAATTTGTAAATAGTTAAACGTTTGTTTTTGCACTTTCTATTTTTTATTTTGTAACACTCTGTGGAGTGTATAAATAGAAGTGTATTTATATAATACACATTTGATATAGTGCATGTTTTTTTTACATTAGTAATTCATATTGCGCATCATTTTACATTATTGTTGGTAATAAATTAATTTAAGCACCAAAAAAATCTGAAGAGCCATTTGGGAGCCAAAAGAGCCGGCTCTTTTTAGTGAGCCGAGCCAAAAGAGCCGGTTCTCTAAAAAGAGCCGGAATTCCCATCACTAAAAGATACAAGATTGATTCAGTGCTCAACTTGGCACAACGGTCAAACTGGAGACCGCAGACTGATTAACCTCAACTGAGGGATATAGGCTCTAACGTAACTTAAAGGAGCATTTCAACACACTTCTATAAATCTAAGTCTATTATGGCTCTTACATTTCCAGCCCCTAATTGTTTATGCTGGCTGCAAAACAATTACTAAATATGAATTACATAAGAGACATAAAATATTTAACATGTATCCATAATTAAGCAATAAGGTACAAGAGGCAGTACTGTGTCGTGCAATAATGTACTGTTCAAGGGAGTTGTTAGGCCCGACGCGCAGCGGAGGGCCGGCAAACCCTTGAACTGTACATTATTGTAGACACAGTACTGCCTCGAGTACCTTATTGCTTTTATAATACGGGTACCTGCGACTTTATAAATAGTAATAGTAAGCTCCCTTTCAGCACAAAATAGTTGTAGCCACCAAACGTTGCGTATCGCATTTCAGCAACAGAGAAAATAGTCCACACATAGTACGCACATACGGGACTATAAAACGGTTTCTTCTTATACTTGTTGTGGAAGTCCCACAAACGTCAGAACATCAAACGCCCCGTGTCTGGGTTCATAATATTATCCGTAGTCGCACACAGCTCCGACTCCTCCAGGACGAGTGTCTGAATGAAGCCGCTTCCAGCGCTCCTTCCAGCAGTTTGATTCAGTAACGGCAAGACGGCAGTGACGACGGCGGAGCTTCTCAACTAGAAGGAACCAGTTTACAGTAACTATAAAATCAAGTGCCATGCAGCTGAGATAGTATTGATTAAAAACCACATCCTCCGATATAGTCCCCTTCATCCAGTCCTTTTACGCGTGGTGTTATTATGAAGAACGGCGAACTGAACCCAAGTGCAAACACAGACAGGAAGTAGATAATGTCTTTAATGGGTTTATTGCAGGTACATTTGGATTGTGCTCGGATCCTGGCGCACAGAGAACAACCAAGTATTGATTAGGGGTGACAAGCCCACAAGGGAAAAAATGCCTCTTCTCAAATCTTGCTAAAGCCAGAGGCCGGAGCGTGGAGCTAACGCTGCGACTGGACGGGCCGTTAACCCACTGCTGAGGGGGATGAGGAGTCCCACACACACACACACACACACACACACACACACACACA
The DNA here is from genome assembly GCF_910589615.1 of Taurulus bubalis. Classification (NCBI taxonomy): domain Eukaryota; kingdom Metazoa; phylum Chordata; class Actinopteri; order Perciformes; family Cottidae; genus Taurulus; species Taurulus bubalis. Next base: position 25,487,513 of record NC_136599.1, on the reverse strand, counting down.
CCACAGCGGGGAGAGGACGGGGTCCTGACATCGATATGAACCGATATATATGTATCACATTCACATGTGCATGGAGACGCCCAGCCAGTCTGCTGTGCATGCTTATTAAAATAGGGCCCTGAGTGTGTGCAGCCACACTAAGAAAACAACATTATCTCGTGCAGAAATATGAACTGTGTTGACCGTCGACTCTTCATTTTTACTGTTGTTCATTCTATTGGGCTGTTGATTGTAAGTCATATTGTGCAGGCTTGGTGAATCCCATTACAGAGGTGTGGATTTGCAGTCCTCCTCTATCCCGTTAGATATAAGTTTAGATTCAATCTCCGTGCCCATCATGCATCACATAAATTAAAATGATGGAGTCTCATTTGCTCATTTAAATCTGCAGAGCGGGCTCCGTTTAATTAAAAGCTTTCTTTTATTGATCCATGCATGGGGCGTCATTTTTTCTGCTTTTTGATATACACACACAACCAGTATTTTATTAGCTGGTGGTCATGCAGGGTTTGGATGGATCGGTGCACCTGATGGGAGGGGAGTGGTTGTGCTCAGGTTTAGGTTGGGTCAGATTCTGAAAGCAGGCCAACACATTGTGTAATGGTTAATAAAATACCCTTGCTTGAATTCTCTTGTCAAATTGTTGATGTAGTTCTGTGGGGAGAGACTGTGAGGTTTGTCTTGTGTCAGAAGTGAATATGTGTGTGTAAGTGTTTGCAAAGACTTTCACCGTAAAAATTAGACTTGTTTGATTTAATGTTTATTCTTCTTGAAAAATAACTGAATATAAAGACAATGTCAGTCTTAAACAAGGAGCCTCTGGAAACTTTGTGATGGTGTGTGCAGTGGGGGAACGCTATTCATTTATTATCTAACTGCTGTACTTCAGTATAGTTTTAAAATATGCATCGATGCATAATTCATATAATTACGAATCCCAAAATATTATATATTAACCTAAAATAATTTGCATTTAACTTTTGGTATGTTCGTAAGATTTTGAATGCAGCACTTGTACTTAAACTGTAGTGTCATCATTTTTAATAAACCTCTGTGTTGCCTGGCAGTCTGTCAAAAAAAAAGAAGAAGCAATGTATTAAATATTATTTTCCATTTTCACTGAGTTGATTTTTTCCTGTCCTGTTCATAACTTCCAAATGGTCATTCAATTTCAGAATTGTAACCCTTTAAATACCAGTTGGTTGACTGTGGCCCCCCAAAAAGTGCATACATGCTAGTGGAGATCTTTTTAAAGAAAAGGAAATAGGAAAAAGTAAAATTTTGAAGCCAGGGCACTAGTTTAAAAGCCTGATATAATGTATGCAACCCTGTCTCCTATAAATCACGTTCCCCCAGAACTAAAACGCAACTGAAAGCTCGGCAAGCGAATTCCCTCTTCGCCTGCCGCTACTGAGGGAATTCTTGTTAGTTTCTTTTCCTCCGCAGAGTTTAGAAATTAAAATATTCTTAAATTCAGCGGGAAAGCAAGAAAACAAATGTCCATAGTGAAGCACGAGGATTAGGTAAAAGATCTGAATCCCTCCTCCACCACTGGCTGTAATGTTGGGCATTACCTTTCAGTGCACTCCTCTGGTCTTTTTCCATAAGCAAAAGGTAACAGCCGTATATTTCTCAGACGTTCTCGGATAAACCTGAAACATTACAGCTCAGGTCGTGAAATGAAACCGTCTGTGGGGCAAATTGATATAAAGCAGCTCGAACGACGGCTCAAATGTCTCTCGTGACACTTGAAAAGAACTGAATAAAAAAATCATCAATATCACACAGTTTGAGTCCTTTAAATCTAAACTGAGAACTCATCTTTTCGCCTTCACTTTCCAGGAGCTGCTTATTTTGGATTCCCTCCTTTGAGTTCTTATCCGTCTGGTGGGTCGGTCTCACTCTCAATGAATCAGTCTACAACCTAACTGATTGCTTTTAGAGAGTCATAGTTTGATGGAAAAAACGGCCAAGCATATCCAGCTACATTGTGGCAGAATGTGTTGCTCATGCGCTTGTCGACTTAGTTAATACTCGTTAAACACCCTAAGAACTGGCAAACAGCATTTGTTTCTGACGGAACGGAACAAGGAGATTGATGATTGGTTGCTGCTTAACCGCTGAAACAAGTGGAGACCAGCTCCACTTATATTTGTAGCTCATGCAGCGTCTTTTAAGGAGGTATCTGTATCTTGAAGCCACTGAGGTGGGAACGGGAAGAACTTGTTTTGGCTCAAACTAAACCAATGTCCAGCGAGGTGTATCTTTGGATTTTTGTCCATTTACTCACATTCTGAAACTAGCATTATGTAGATTGCGGCATTGTTGCAAAAGTGTTTGCCTCCCGTTCTACACGCCTGATTCTGATCACCTGGAGCTTACCGATAGGCATTTCCTACATTAATGCTCCCCTTGTGTCTGACGTCAGCTTGAGGCTTTATTTCTTCCATTAAAATGACTGTATTAGACTGCATCAGTAGAAGATAGGGCCTCAGACACTACAGAGAATGGGGAGAAAAAAACACCATGTCTCAATGAGATTCATACGCTTTAATGTCCTGTCAACACTAATAAATTAACCCATAATTAAACTTTTCTGTGCTTGGACGAACCATCTTTTCCAAATATTGCATTTCCCCTTATTTCCATTGTGTAGATTTATTAAGTTCCGGTGGTTCTGAGGTTGAGATATTTATTCACTCTCATGGTGATACTAATGCCAACGAATGAGTGTTCATTAATTTTAGCCCCGCGGCGCCCATTGTCGGACAGGAAAAGAGAAAAAAGTGTCTCCAGAACCATAACGTTGATTAACTTCATTTAAATTCATGAAATACAGTAGACAGAAGTCTTGTGGGAAGACTTATATGGGCACAGAAAAAATTAAACTTACCAAATGCAGCCAAAGCCCCGGAGCCGGAGGCTACGCCACCGCCGCCGGCCCCCGCAGCAGCAGACATGTTTATTATATTTCTGCTCTTAGCAGCATCAGTTGCGAGAGCTTTTTTTTCTTTTCCCTCAGTTTCTCTGCACCGCCTTTTTGTTTTTTCTCCATTTTTGCTTTCTCTTCTCTCTCACAGATTGCTATTGATGTGTCATTAGCTCATCATTAAAGGTGATTGGACGAGGGGGGTCTGGAAAATGCGTGGGCGGGACTACTGGGCCTATCATAGGGCCACTGGGCCTCTTATGCGTCTTTACATACAAAAAAAAAAAGGTCAGCCACTGCCGCCCATTACTGACCGGCCCACCGGGAAAACTCCCGGTACTCCCTATGGCCAATCCACCACTGACCGTAACACTCGAAGGCTTTGTTTTATTGTGAAAGTTTGGCAGGTTCCGATTCTTTAGGTCATTATTGTAGCGTGAACGGTGGTCTTGCCAGGGGAAGAGGAGGGTAGGGGGGAGAGTAGGAAAGGCAAGACCTCGCACCTAACTCGGTGGCACTCCGTCGGCTAATTATCCTAGTGATCCCGGAGGAAATGATAATCCTCATCCGATATTGGCATAACGCCTTCAGTCTTTTATCTCACCCCGTGCTATATTGTTAGGTTTTTGTGTTATTTATTTTCAAAATAAGTTATAGGTTTTGTCGAGGGTGTTTTACAGCTTGCGCTCTAGGTCCCCTGCGGTAGGCTGTAACTCCTCTCAACCCTTATCAAGCGAGTACGTATATCGTCTATACCTTCTCTCTACCTATTTTGACACCATCTCATCATTATGACAAACACTGCAAAAGTCTTCACCCAAAGGTACTTACCTTAAGTCTCTTTGGTAGATTCAGTCGTCACCTCTGTATCTCACGGTGGATGGACAGGGAAAGAGGGTTTAAATTGTTTTAAAGAACCAGAACCTTTTGTTTGGTTTCAGTCCCTTCCAAAGGGTAAGGCTGAGTTTTTATTCAAAGTTTATCCTAGATACACAAAATTAAATTCAATCAAACAGTTTAAAAGTCACAAGTAATTAAGAGAAGGGGTTAAGTTTTTTAGAGCTGGTGAGTGAACACCTCTTCTCTCTTGTCTACTCCTGCACAGAATTGCCAGGCACCCCCCTCCTGATAGCAGAAGTTTCTTGCAGACTCTAAAGCTGGAGACCTGTCCCAACCCCTAAGGGCTGGGACAGGTCCAATCTGATTTTTCTCCTTTTCTAGTAAAGATGCATATTAAGTAACTAAGAGGAAGGGTTAAGTTTAGAGCTGGTGAATAAACACCTCTTCTCTACTCCTGCACAGAATTGTCAGGCACCCCCCAAAAAACATGCATTCCTACCCTCTCTTTTATACACCAGAATACATAAATCTTCCTGTCACCAGAGTTGGACAGAGGAGGTTTCACTACCTTATTTGGTAATACTGCCAATGCATGCTCTTTAACAAAGGAGAGAACATTTAACACATCTCATTCAAAAAGAGTATATAACATAGCAACTTATAGCGTCCTATGCATTTTATGTGTTCTAATCACAAACTATAATGAAAATAAAAACCAAACAGTATATATATATATATTCAATGGTTATATAGAAAAAGAAAATGATTATATGGTTATAATAGTTAGACCTTTTTACTTTCATATTTTTCCTCGGACACTCAACATTATCTTTACAAAGAGGGATCTTACAACTCTGTAGGTGGTTGTTTAGGCCTTGAAGCATGCATCTGGAAAAACCCGGGGGCGGCTCAAGTAGGCTTTTTGGGGAATCTTGATCATATCATGCTGGATGTTCATAGTTATGATCAAAATATGTAATAAAAGTGATTTTTTTTGAAAATATACATTTCTTTCACAAATAAATTCTGAAAAAAATTATATAAAATAACACAAGTAGAACTCATTTGGGGTTCATACGACTACTTGAACAGACCTCACTAAGGCCTCTAGAAGGGCTTCTCCCCCCGTAGGGGGGGACTCGGGGCTCAAAAGGTTAAAATCCTTGCAAACAGATAGAATCCCTTTGGTCCTAATGATTGTGATTAAAATACTATCTGGAGGAGGTGAAAGCGAATCAAAGATGTCTGGTCATCCCACCATACTTACAGGGGGTCAGAAACCACATTGTTATCGTCAAATTATTATTACTATTGGTGACAATAACATTGATCAGCAACTGCTGCGATCTGGAACATTGCCTCAACAAAGTCAGATGGGTTCAAACTAAAAAGCAAACAATGAATAAACATGTAATCAAGCTAAAAACCCTTTATTTGAAGGTGAAACCAAAGTGCAGTCATAATCTACAGCCTGGTTCAGACCACATCTCTGAGCTATAAGGCAGTTTAGTCCAGTTGGAGGAACAACTAACCAATCACAGCTTTGGAGTTAGGATAAAGAATGGGACCACCATCTTACTCATATAGCTAGCTAGCTATAGATAATAAATAGCAATCGAAAATAGTCACTTAAATGGCATCACGTCTGAATGTTCTCTTCTTTACTTTTCTTTGATTGTCTTCCAATAGTGCAGTACTTACTTTTCTTTCATGGTCTCTGTGTGTCTGTGGTGGCCTGAATGGTGACAAGAGAAGACTGTTTCCCAGCAGAGATCTTGGCTTGTACAGCCCTGATGAATGCACCATGTGAAACCTAACAGTTGCAAAGAGGTCCTCCTTAATTGTTCACATGTAACTCTCAGGTCTGCAGGACCGCTGCATGCGGTGATATCAAACTGCACCGTGGCTGCAGATCAGACGGCACCGCCTTCACGTGGGTTGGAGCTCAGCATTAGTCCCTTCCTCTGATATTGGTACTTTTTTTCATGATAAAATGAACGCCCACGAAGAATGAAATAAATTGAGTAGAAGAACAATCGACAGCATTTTCACCTGACATTATGAAGTTTCACAAACTTCACTTTTCCCCTGAATGCCATCTATTGTCATTGTCTTTTGAATTATTTTTTACCCAAACTAGAGTTGGTGATTTTTGGAATAGTGGACTAATACTGCAATCCATATCAATCTGAAATCAATAAATCCAAGTTGGTATTTCTGTGGCATGCCTCTGAGCTTCACAATCGGCAGATGGTCAACTTACTACATCAATTAACATAGTTCCCTTTGCGAAGAGAATACAAAAATAGATATTTTGAAATATTTTTTTTTTACCTTGAATTCTGAAAATCACATTTAAGACCATTTCAGGATTAATTTGAACCCTAAAAAGAGACGGGGTTCTTAGTCCTGCTGGTACTAAGCAACCAAAACCTGTGTGTATTAATGACGATGATGAGGCGGTTGCGATAATTTATCATTAAACCTCATTGACTGAGCTAAAGGAAGCCAAGACAAAGACACATGGATGTCCAGCACCGTTAATCCCTCAGAGTAACTTTACTGCTCCGTCTGTCTGTGTCCGTCTGGCCGAGATATTGTGACATCCTTGGATGAAGAAAGTGAAGGAAGTAAAATAATCTGTGGGGAATGAAGCTCTGGGTGGCTCTGCATTATAAGGATCAACTTATACATATATTTACTGGAGACTGATATTTACAGAAGGAAAACAATCAGAAGGCTGTGATTGGTCGTTCCTCGTCACATGATACGCAACATTCCAAAAGTTCAGTGTACACTAAACATAAAATTCTGTTTTATTGGTATGATATGATAAGTTGCACTCAAGTCTTATATTACCGGCTTTACCAGACCTTGTGCTTTGGGTGAGAAGTTGACTTGAGTCATTTTCGTTTTCAGAAATTCAATAAATGATTTTGTGCTCCTAAAACATCCCATTTGTAACGGCAGTAATTTCTTATGTGTTTTATAGATCAATCATAACTTCTCTTTTACTACTAGAACATCCTTCCCTGCCTCTATAGAGCAGCCGCCCCCGCTAACCAAGTGAATCATGACTCATTTCACCCTGTACTCCTTTCATGCACACTATCTCAGTAATGCAAATTATATGTGGCCACTTCAAGAAAAACACAAGCAGCCTTAATCACTGACTTCATTCACTTAATTATATTCCGTTTGCTCTCAATAGCAAGATGATCTGTTCGGCCTTGAAAGTCTCCTATTTGTCCCCTGAGCTGCAATCATCTCGCTCCCACTAGGCCTTTGTTCTCGAGGGCCGGTTCTCAGCAGACCGGCGGATGAGACCCGCTGACAGCGAGGACGGTGACTCAACACTCAAATGCTGTCATCCACTGACAAGAACAGAGGCTGTGTGCTGGAGTTAATTAGCAAAGGTGCCCTCGTCTGTGAGATGTGACAAACTCATTAGCAGCAAAGACGCTTTGTGTTGTGCTGTGTTGTCGTGCTGAAAGCTGCAGGCACACGTTGGGGGAAGCGGTAAGAACTCTTCGTGTTGATCGTCATCCCTGTCGAGTCCACCGTGCCGGGATCTGATCCTGTGGCCACAAACATGTTAGGAGGAAAAACTCCCCAAATAAAGATAGTAAAACGGGGTCATGGGGTATATATACATATATATATGTATATATATATATATATATATATATATATATATATATATATATATATATATATATATACATATATATATGTATATATATATACATGTATATATATATATATATGTATATATATACATACATACATATATATGTATGTATATATATATATATATATATATGTATATATACGTATATACGTATATATACGTATATATACGTATATATATTCTACTTGAGATGTTTTGTATGTACTATAGTTTAGCTATGAAATTGTATATATGTGCAAAATATAAAAGTAGACCTTGATGTACTTCATTCTGCCATTTAAAACATCATTAAATAACGCCCTTGTGTGTTTCAGGGATCTTGCTTTGGGGAGGACAAACCAAAGCCCATTCAGACGCTCAGGAAGACTCCTGGAATCAGATCTTAGCTTTTCTGCAGCAGCATCTGTACTCCACCCAGAATCCCAAAGCCAGGATGTGAACGCGTACGACAGCACGAATCGCCGCAGGAAAACATAGCGTTGTGCGACGAGATCAAGTTTATTTAATAAACACAACCTCGTGTTCACATGTGTGCCTTCTCTTCTGATGAATTAACGTGCACTGAGGTTCAGGTTGTTCGCTTTGGTCAAATTGTGCCTCTCTTTTCATTATTTAGTGCCCACAAAGCCAATATTTATTCAAATGAATATGTTTTAGTTTAAAGGAATTCTTCACCCACAAAAATACCCTTTGTGTGTCAGTGACCCACCGAGTGTTACCTTTAGTTCGTTCATTTACTTCAATCCATCAACACATTTCTCTGACGTTTCATTCTCCTTTCATTGTGGAGGCATGAGAGAAAAACAAAGCGTGGGAACGGGATTTACAAATGTCTAATTTTCAAGAAAATTGACACACACACCAAAACGTTCACTCTCTCTCACACACACACACACACACACACACACACACACACACACACACACACACACACACACACACACACACACACACACTATGGACTATTGATACTAATACTACTGTGTTGACTGTTTATGTTTGTTATGTTTGTTTGTTTGGATGTCAGGGATGGCTCTGATGTGTTAAACGCAAAAAAGAAAAGTAAAAAAAGAAAGGCTACTGAGATAGAGAGGGCAAAAAAAGAGAGTTGTATACTCTACTGTCTACTGTCTACTCTCACACCTCCACATACCTGGCCAACGCAGTCTCCTTTTGGGGAAAGTTCAGAGTAGTAACGGGAAGCAGCGCTGACATTTCCCAGTCCGTAAAACGTGACACAAGCACAGTGACCCCGTCAGTCACCTGTACGCGTTGACCGATCAGCTATTTTGTTCTCTTTTTGCATGTTTGTCGGCGCCCTTTTGGGTTTCCCCGACGCCATCATCGATCTGTTTGGCCGTAATCCGGCTGAACGCCTCGGCGCCGGAGGGGAAGAGCATCCTCTTCTTCTTCGAGATGTCATGCGTTAAATGGCGCGGCTGGAGCTCCGCAATATGATATGATGTAACATCCCATGAGGGAGGTTAAGGTTGAGAATGGCCGCCAGTGTCACTGTCTGTGAGTGTACAGTAAGCTATGAGTCACAGTGTGAACACCATACTGTACACACTCCATCCCCACAAGCCACATCACACAGTTGATATGAAATACCTAAAATGAATAGCTTAATAATTGAACACAACTTACAATAAATCCAAACACTGTGATGTCACAAACAGATGTGAGATGCCCTTGACTCGAGGCTGAAGCAGACCCAGCAGTGGGAGCCGTTAAGAGTCCTTCAGAGATTAGCCACGTCCTAAATCAAACAGGCTCACCGTCTCTCCAGACGAACCTAAAGCATCATGTTTATTTGCTCTGGCGAGAAATGGCAATACAGACCGGATTAGAGCAGGAGGGCACGGCTCTGTCCAATTTATAATAAGCCTATAAAATACGCTTTCCAATTTAACTTCCTGATCTGCGCTCTATAAATATTGTCCATGGTCGCTTTACGTCTGCTGCGCTTGTACAGGGCCCTATGGTGTTAGAGCACCGCCTCTTAAAAATGTAATCTCATTAATGAATGCCCATGACTGTTAAAGGAATATGTAAGAACCATCATGAGCAAATAATGAAAATATGACCTTATATTTATGCATGTAATTCATGGTTGTGGTATCATGGATGACCCTTTTTTTTATCACAACACCTGTTGCTGTTATGATGTCACCTAAAGGTGCACTAATTTGTATTTTAATTTTTTTTCCCCTTTAAAAAACTGATAATGGGATGAACCATCCGTCAATCAAACCTTTGACTAGAAATTGGAGAAAAAAAACATGTACGGAGGTCGACGGCGAGAGACAAATTATTTGGGAGCTCGTTTAAAATACACAAATTACATTTTTCAATTTAAAAGATAATTTTGCACATCAATAAAGTCTCAGTTTGTTGTAGATTTGTCAAAGTAGCTGGACTTGGTACGAAACACATTCAGCAAGAGACGTCACTTTCTTGACTTTTGGGTGTGTCGTCTTTCGAATTATGTATTTTCCCACGTAATTTGGTCTCTACCAACGTCCTCAGGAGTGGATGGAGACCAAAAATAGAGCTAAAGGTGAGAGAATATTATACTTCATCAGAAGACTCTGTATTGGTTTTACAACTTGTTGTACTGTGCATAAAAGTGGGAAAAAAATGTTTAGCATATTTAAGTTATTGCACATTTATCAGTCAAGTAACCATATATGGTAACTTTCTCATGCTGTACATATGGCGTCCTTAATAAATTCAAGAATCACATGGTCTTCACCCAGCCAATCAGCAAAGATCATCCAAGGTTACACCACCCGCCTTTGTGGCATTTGAACAATCAGCAGAGAACTGGAGCGCATTTTACTTTTTTTGTTCTGGATCGCGGAAAAGATGGTTTTGCAGCACGACTCTCTCTACAATCACGGGTCAAACGACTAAACTAACCATGGTAAGTTGCTGAAACTCACACATGTTATGCTTCAATAGTTGCAGTAAGTGATTTCATGCGTGTTTTTGTGGAGGACTTAGTGAAATTACGACATGAAAAACGTAGCCACCATATTTGAGCATACACCTGTTCACGTAGAAACTAGAGTGTCCATTTTTGGACATATGCCCTAAGCAGCTAACAAGCCATATAGTGCATTTTCTTTACAAATAAGGCAATACAGCTTAGGACTTTATGTTTTAATGTTGCCAAAGTGTTGTATACCACTATTCATACCACTAGTGATTCAGAGAGAATGTTAACCCATTTCTAGAAATAATGAAGCTATAAATAGTGAATATGAGTGATTTGTCAGTGCATGACCTTACAACAGTTGTTTTATGTTTATTGCAGGTGTTTAATTTTTTTGGAAGTGTCTGCTCGTGTTGTAGATGGCAAGAGGAGGCAGACTGTTGTCGTGCCAGCCCACCCTGCCATCAGTGATGATGAAGAAGAAGGCCTAGTGTTGTTGATGTGTATGTTGACTGTTCCAGTACCAGCACGTGTTTTAACTTTAACTTTTAATCTTCTAAAAGTGATGTTATAATATTATGAAATACATGTTCCTTTCACCTTGTATGTGTATTTTTTTAAATATATTTTTACCACAACCGGCAAGGAACTAAATATGGTAACTTCGTTGATGTTGATATTGATCTCAAATTAAAATAAAATGTAATTGTCACAACAGAAAATGAGTATTGTTATGTCCTCCAATAGCACTCTAGGGTTGACATTTTTAATTTCAAAGTATTTCAATGAGTGCCCTATAAACAACTTACTGTGACTGTATAGGGTTCTTTAGAAATCATTTGTATGGGGGATACAGACCTTTTAAAGGATGTACAGGGGGATCGGCACACATACTTTATTCATGTAACTTGCTATCCTGCCAAATATCTCCAGAAAATATAATTTGAGCACTTACAAATCTTTTCCTGTGTGTAAAATGTCCCAGCAGGAGCGCAGGATTAACGTCATCTTTCACACACATAAACATGTTGTTCTCATGAAAAGATTTGCATAAGTAGCCCGCCTGACCCGATCATTCCTCGCTTCTATCAAGCAGAAGACTTTAATTGGATAGTAATTTAAATTAATCATACAAATGTCTGCAGCAGATGGATTATTCAAAGACGTGTCTGTGTCCGTGCTCGGTCAGTTAAAGAAGTCTTGGAGGACAAATGACTGAAGTTGACCCTCATGAGAGGTTAAGAAGTTTCTCATAATTACTTATTGATCCATCGAGCTGTTTGTTCACTGATGATGCTGCACCACCAGGGGGCAGTCTGTAACTGTGATGGTGCTATGAACGTTTCTACCAACAGGTTTGACAGAAGGTTGCAGCATGCATACCCTTTTTCACAGTTAATGCACAAGCAGCAGGGACAATAAAGTGGAGGACACCTTATTGATTATGTTAGTACAGTTGGGTTATAAAAGAGATAAATGAGTCACACAGTTTCAGCAGTATACATTTTTATTAACAGTCTCTGGCCACAGATAGGCTGATAATTTAGGCTGATTTAATACACGTATTTATCAAGAATCTGAATTTGCATTGTCTCTGCTGACCAGCAGGGGGCGACTCCTCTGGTTGCTAATAAAAGTCTGGTTGTATAGAAGTCTATGAGAAAATGACTCTACTTCTCTCTTGATTTATTCCCTCAGTAAACATTGTAAACATGAGTTTATGTCTCAATCTCTAGTTTCAAGTCTTCTTCAATACAGCATGGTGTTCATTTAGTAAATTAAGGTCCATTTAGAGTCAAATAGACCTAAAGCATGAACCATAGTTTGCCTACCTCGTGATTGACAGGTTGTTACCTTGTCTGGGAGTTTTCTGTTTTTTCGTCTTACATCTTTAACCCTTTTACAGTGTGTTTTTACTTTTGTCGCTTAAAAGAGTCACTTCTGGTTCTAAAAAAACAAAAGATGGCGAGAACCAAAATGCCGAACTCAAGGCTTCAGAGTTGTAATCCACTAACCAATGGGTGATGTCGCTATGACAACTTTTTATTTTACAATCTAGGATTGCTACACAGATATGTTGTGCTCCATCTCTTACATTGAAATAGTGGACGCCGAGGTGGTGCAGGAGGAAGATAAGGGTTCAGTCCCCGGTTCGGGACGGGCCTCTCTGTGTGGAGTCTGCATGTGCTCTGTGTGTTTGCGTGGGTTTCTTGGGGTTCTCAATTTGGCATATGAAATACGCGGATCATACAATCTGATTTCTATACGATCCGCCCAGATGATCCGCTGTGGCGACCTGGGGGTGGCCGAAAAACAGCAGCGTAGAAAAAAATGTAAGAAATCATTTGATGGGTTATTTTGTAGGTTTATGAATAGTTTTTAAAAACATTCTTTAATCGTATCAGTTAAGTAAACAGACATCATAATTGACTTAAAAGTTAAATAATCAACCCCACAGTAACATTGGTCAGTTCTTTGTGAGCAATGCTGCTGTAATCCTGTAAATTCCCCACTGCGGGACTAATAAAGGATTATTTTATTTTATCTTATCTTCTTTAGCACGCATAATGATGTAATATCCAACAAATGGGAAGTAAATAATCGAGGCAGATGTTTATAATTAACACGACAGACAAAACCATGCACTTGTCAATTGTGATATTTTGGTCTATTTATCTTCCATTACATCTTCTTTTAGAAAGAAAACATACAAAATATACATTTAGGCGTTTATTTTTTCAACTTCGCCGGTAGAATTCTCCTAAGTTCACCAAAAGTAACCATGAGATCACGCCTTACTTATCTAAACATTACAAAAAACATAATTGTCTTAATGTAATCAACCGTGGAAGTTTCATGGTGATATCTATGAGTTAATACATACATTTTGTTGATCCTATTCACCTGATGTGTCTCTCCTTTATTAGCTATATTTGTAAATATATGTAGTAATATATGATCATAATGTCAGGACTCATATACCTACCTCCTAACCCGAACACCACCACCACCAGTAGGACCAGTAGCAACGGAGGAGCTGTGGTCCTTCCTGTGTAGACAGATAGAGGGCAGCACTGCTCACTAAATGCTGCTGCTGTGGTTCAATGTTGAGTTTTCGTGTACATCCACCAGCACCCGAAGACTGAGGACAACGAGCTGGAAATGTGCTGGGACATTGTGTACTGAACACTGTGTGCTGCTGTTCAAAACACACACAACACACACACATAAAAGACTGACCTGCTGTCCCCAGAACACCTTTAATGTGGGCACCAATACAGCAGTTAGCAGCCATATACATGGACAAGACGACGGTTGGGCATTGTATAGAATTCCATATCCTTTCATGTCAAATGTATTCATTATGTTGCAATATTTTTTGTTCTTGTATATAATGTATACCCAGCTGGGTTTTGACGTTTGTTGTTGTTGTTTTGTACTCTAGGATAAGGGTTAGGGCTTTCTAGTGAGTTTCATCTCCGGGTTTATCCGTCCTGCTTACAACTTCACTGTTTTGGTTCACTCCAACAGCACTCATTACAATTAACCTTTCTTTTGTATGCGAGAAGAAAATAAACATTTTGTATGACCCAATTCATAGTATATCACATGCAGTGGGCAAAAATACCTGGATGCTCTACACTATCCGGTTGCATTTTGCAGTGTGCAAAGCCAGCATGCTTTTCTGTCTATTCTGACCCACAATATATGAGCGAAGTTGGTCAAAGTTCAAGGTGCTATGCTTTGAGGAACTAGTATCTCCCAATTGAATGCACAGTGCATGTGCCATATTTTGTAAGGGCAGCTGCACTATGCAGTCTGGATTGGACACAATGGGGTAAACTAAGATGCCCCCGTCTATTTTCTTGAGATGCCGGCTCTGGTAGCGGCAGCAACCCGCCCTGAGGCATACCCAGCTTTATCGTCTATGGCTCTCAATGGACCATAACTAACTAAATGAAGATGAGACATAAACTCATGTGTACAATGTTTACTGAGGGAATAAATCAAGTGTCTTCTATACAATCAGACTTCTTTTTGAGAACCGGAGGTTGCTGCCTGGCCATCATCATGGCCCACTGGTAAGATTGTCTACAAGGTTGCTGGATGCCTGCAGACCATCTATGTGTAATGTTATGCACCTGGATGAATATGTACAGAAAAATCAGTTCAGTCACAGTTATCACTTGAGTCACACTCAATTGAACAATCACCATTTAATTAATGTGTGACACATGATGCAGTGTCTACTCTTCAGAGGCAGTAACTCCATTTTAAAAGTTTACTCAACAAAAAATAAAGTTACAAGAATCACTCAGTGCTCAACTTGGCATAACGGTCAAAAAACTGCCTTGCTCCGCAGACTGATAAACCTCAACTGAGGGATATAGGCTCTGACGTAGTCAGTAACGTAATTTGAAGGAGCATTTCAACACACTTTTTATAAATGACTAAACACATCTTATTAAAGTCTATTATGACTCTTACAATGCGTTTACATTGCAGCCCGAACTGACACCATGGTGTAATGATGTCGGCGTTGTTTAACGCCGCGTGTTGAGGCCGAGCTGATTTTGATTACAGTGGTTGTCATTCTACATGCAGTATGAGAGCTTGGGGCCAAAATTAGAGGAAATTGCTTTTTTTTTTGCAGCTGTGTAACACATGCGGGAGGGCATGAATGAAACAGAATGAACTTGGACTGAATAATGATGCCGCGTGAAGTAACACAAGGAAAGAATAATGGAAAAGAAAGGACGGCATCATGAAACACGAAAAGAAACGAAGCCATGCCGCCTTTACATAAGTGAGTAAATCATCATATAAACAGCAGAGAGGGCTGTGTAATCTGACCTGTCTCCATGTGCTGACTCTGTTCCCGCTGCGTCATCCTCAGCGGAAAGATTGGATTGAGGACTATCATCCGGGCCAGGCTGTCGAGGCACAGACTGCTTGTTCTCACAGCAGATTAAAGCCCTCTGGATTAGGATTAGTCAAATCCGTGTATACCTGTGCACGGTGTTGGCGGGAAGGAAATAAAGCACTGACCCAGGTCAGAGGACAGGCCGCTCACACAGCGGGCTGCAGCAGAGGGCTGGTGGGAATTTAGTGTAAATGGATTAACAGTCCTTTAGATCCTCAAGGTGGAGATGATGAAGCAGTTTTCATGCGTCATAGCTTTTTGTGTCTCGCCTTTCAGCTCCTCTCCTCCTCTCTCGTCACACCCTGTTATCATAACTGTATACGCTTGATTTAATAATGTATGGACTTGAAACACCCTAAATGTTTCAGTTCTTCAAAACTTGCTTCGAGGAGTGTAGCATTTTGAGAGATCTATTAATATCATCTTCATAACTACGTTTTCAGTAGTGTTTAATCACCCAAAACTAAGAATCGCTGTTTTCGCTAGCTTAGAATGAACCCTCCTCTTCAAGGAGTCCGGCGTATGTCACCGCCATTTTTCTACAATAGCCCAAAACAGGAGAGAGCGCTTCACAGCCGCAGAGTGCCGGACCGTGGAGCGCCAGGATGGTAATGCGGCCTCCGAGTCAGGCGAGCGGCGCTACCACGGTTTTGCCCTCGGCGCCGGACTGAGCAGAGGGGTATTCAGTCGGTTTCAATGTGCAACCTCACCACGAGACTAGTGGCTCTAACACATTGTCCCTTTAAGGTTTATCTCAAACTGGATGGGGTACAGTTGAGTCATGATGGCACTTGGGCGGCTAACACCGTTAGCTGCTAGCAGTAGTCAGAACCACTATTGAATTCATCCAGACGGCAAACACGGAGCTACCAACTCTCACGGTTTCGCCGTGTGACACACGCTTTTGCATGTTTTCACACGCACTCACGCCACACAACCAATTTCTCACGGCAAAAAAAAATTCAGATTTTGGGTAGCGCGTTCGTTCCTTCAAAATCCCAGACGATAGATGGCGCTAAGGAGCGCATCTGTAAACCTATCCGGCCCACCTCCGTCATCAAGCGGCCCTGCCTCTGAGATTTATTCTATGGCTCAGAGAAAACATTACATTTATCTAATACATGATGCTGATGATCACTGACTGACATTGATAGTAGTTCTCTCGTCTCTACTCACACTCATGGTTTCCACACCCAGCATGCAACACTACTGATCGCGATCTGGATTCACATTCATGGTTTGGATGTTGCTTGCAGGTTTTCAGGATATTCTGTCATTAATGTAATCCAGAACACCGGCACTCCAGCAGAGTTGAAACGTTTATTTAAGTTTCATTTTGGGGTAACGTTATCACGTAGCCTCTTGACATGTGTCAAGACTAAGAGGCTCAGACGCACAGACGGATGTATCCGGGCATTCTTCAAAATAAAACATCTTTTTCGATTATTATTATGTTTTTCATTCTTTCTGTGCGGCCCGGTACTAAGGGGATCTGATATTGATATTGATATTGTTTTTATTACCATGTGACTATAATGCACCTGGGCCGGCAGAGTTAGTTTAGGTTCTGTTACTTAACTTATTGTTTATGCACCTTCCTTGTTTATGTCCTTGTTTTACTTATTGTTTATGCACCTTCAACATCCCCCCCCCACACACACACACACACACACACACACACACACACACACACACACACACACACACACACACACACACACACACACACACACACAGCATGCAACACTACTGATACCACTGATGTTCACACCCCATCATATATTCTGTTCTACAGTACAGTTCATACTAATTCTACCCTCTGATTCCAGTTTCTTTATTGTGTGGTCTTCCTCTGCTGACGTTTATTCCTTAAGGCTCTGTAGTTATACGTATCATCTGATTCTAGCCCAGAGCTAAGCATATTCATCTAGCAAACTATACCTACCTTGGAGTGTTACAATAGCCAGTATCATTTTATTTCATGTGTCCATCCAGGCAAATTACTGGAGCTAAATGCACCAACGTGTGTGGCTGCGTGTGCGGCTACATTTTGGTCACCCCCGACAAAATCTCACTCCAAGGTTTTTTGAAAAGTTGGCAGCTCTGCAAACATGTTCTGCTGGAGTGAAGGACTCCAGCAGAACATGTTAGATGCAATATGGGAATAACGTTGTTTTGCAGTTGTTTACTTTTTCACTTTTAATAAATCAAGCTGCTCCTTTCATTTTCCAGTCTGTGCTAACCTCAACCTTCTTGTCTGAGTAAAGGTCTTTTTCTGGCCAAACATGAATAGTTTGTACAAATATATTAGAAATGCAAGTCATTGGAATTTTTTTTTTTTTATTGGAGCCCATCCATCTATATCTATATCTATATTTTGTATAGATGTACACTAAATGTATACAGTATGCTTATAGCATACCTTTGTGAAATCCGAAAGTATTTCTCAATGCAGGTTTTTTATTTTTCCCGCAGCTTTTTAATTTGGGCGGTTAAAAACAAGACCAAGTAAAATAATGAGTTCAGATCAATAGATTTACTCAGATGTCATAATCGCGTTCACATCGTCACACAACAATATGGATATTGATCCATTTGGTCTCACAACAATAAAGGAATATGAGGACAACATATGGGGAAGTATAGCAGTCGAACTGGCTCGTGATTATAGGACACCTTTCACAACGACTACCTGACCATCATTATTACTACCAGCAGGGAAGCATGAGAGCTCACTGTCTTTCCCTTAAAAAAGCTGACCATTGTGTATTAAGGCCATGTAACACAAACACGTTTATATATGATAAAAACATTTAGAGTCTCAGTCTAGTCATAAATGATGAAAACCAGTATAATGCTTCTTTGCCCATAGAATAACAATCACATTGTCACTTTTCTACACAGCATTGCATGCTGGGAGATAACCAGTACGAAGACCAAAACACAACGCTTGTGTGACAGTGAGAACCTTTAACTTTCGGTGCATTGTACGCAACGCGACCATTTGTGTCTTGGTGGGAAAGGCTTGAACCTTTTCAAAGGCTTGGACACAAGAAATTGTCAACAAATATCCTGCATTTTTTTCTTCTTGTATTTTATACAATATATTTTTTAAGGAAGTGACAGTAGAAGAGGCAGAGAAGAGAAAAAGAGAGTGAACCCGACTGGCTTTTAGTCATTGGCGAGAGCTTTGTGCAATAAAGGGGAGGTCAATGGGTCGTAAAATGCAGCATGTAATGTTCCTTTAAAGTATTGCCCTTTTTTATATACCTGCCTGTCTATTGTTAGTTAATATATGTTTAAATCAGTGATTTTTAATCATAAAAAGAGAGAAAGTCTAAACATGATGTGGAAGAACATCAGGATATATCCAGTATGTCTATGAACAGCAACCACGAGTCAGCCTGACCTCAGCCATGATTCAGCAGATCTGTGTGTGTGTGTGTGTGTGTGTGTGTGTGTGTGTGTGTGTGTGTGTGTGTGTGTGCACGTGTGTCAGACGCGTGCCTCACTGCAACAAGGCAGCACCACTGAAGAAGTGGGTCAGCCTGGTCTGAGAGAGACAACAGCTCACTGCAGCTTGCTTGTTTGCTTTGACCCCCATGAGTAAGCTCCTGTTCCAACACATCCACAGGGCGACCGTGGCTCAGTGGGTAGCAGGGTCGTCCTTCGATCGGCGGCTCGATCCCCGGCTCCGCTAGCCCATGTCGATGTGTCCTTGAGCAAGACACTTAACCCTACATTGCTCCCGTAGCTGTGCCTACGGTGTATGAATGGTTGATCATCTGTAACTAACATCATCAGGGTGTGAATGGGTGAATGATGTCCTGTAGTGTTAAAGTGCTTTGAGTGGTCAGAAGACTAGAAGAGTGCTGTACGGGTCCAATTATCCTTTAATTAAGTCCACGTGTATCTTTAAATTTACAAAGCCTAATGGAGGACTTGAAAATCAAGAAATCATTCATTGGCGAGACTTTTACTGTATATTGTGTGTGTATAGATACGAAGAGCAAAGTGAAACCGGAGTCAAATTCCATGTATGTGCAAACTTACATGGCCATTAAAGCTGATTCTGATTAACTTTTTAACCCCGAAAAAATGAAGCAAAATACAGATTGTTGTTGTAAATGGTGTTTCTACATTTGATTGTTGTGAAGCTATATAGATAATGCTTTATTATACAGTCCACACCTATTCACTTTCCTTATGAGAGTCCGATGAGGAGATTGATTTCCACCTCAAGTCTGTCTTCAAACAATACTCAAACCAGATGCACATTGAAACAGTGTGTAATCGGTCATACCAGCCACAAAGAGTCCGAACATAAACATGGTCCTCGTTCCATGGAAACATACGGTTCAAATTGAATCTGTATTGTGAGGCCATTCACACATCGTAGAAACAGCCACGGCAGCGGTTTGGGGTCGAGTGTCTTCCCAAGGACACATGGACATCGGCTAGCTGATTGAACCGCCGATGCTTTCACAACATTTCAATGTTCATCCTTGTAAGTATTGTTTAACGACAGAAACACATGTAATCTGTACTTGAAGTACAGAGCTGTAACTAATATGCTCGGCTGTTGCTACTTAGAGCTTTTTACAGCCGGCGTCAGTGTTTTCTTTTTTCAGGATGGAAAAGTACACCTTTATGAATAGCAGTGGGCAACTGGGTTATTTCTTGCTTTGATCTAAGAAACTTTCCAATGTTAATGTGAAAAGGTGCCATTTCAACTGAACTGATATTCAAAACAAACATAACAAAAAAACCATCAGTCACTTCCTGGGCCCCTTTCACAAAATGAGTCATAAAGACGTACTTGAAACACCTTTTATGAGGAGATGAAGCCGAAACAGAAAGGGAGAAGCCATTAGGCCCATTAGTTACCCTCTTGTCTCAATCAAACAGCACATGAAAAGCATTATTTTTGCTTCTCCAGACGTACCAAAGTCTCTCGCCACATTCGGTGGCGTACAGTTGAAAGGACAGGGCCTAATGGAGGACTTGAAAATCAAGAAATCATTCAACGTCGAGACTTTTTCCAGCGACGCTTTTTTCTGATCACCTTTCTGACTACTAATGAGGAACCAGAGATGTGTTGTAAATAACATTCAGTCTGATGTGTTTTGACTCAATCTTCCAATGAGGAATATCATTTTTCTTTCTTCTTACCGGTCACTCCCCTGCACACTTCATATTGAAACACTCATGCCACTTAACATACACTTTAACTTAAACACACACGTCACTTTAACATACACTTACATTAACATTATCTGTTTGCCTGAGCACTTTATCTTATACTTGATTTAATATCATTGCACTGTTGTTGTTGTTGTCGTTGGTTGTTGTTTGTCTGGTCTACCGTCTCATGTCTAATGTCTGCACCTTCCGCCTAGAAAACTTCCTCGTTTGTGTAAACATTCCTGGCAAATAAACGGTTTCTGATTCTGATTCGGAGAAGGCTTACAGCCAACCATACATCAGCTGCTTGATGACGACATCCACTTCTCATATATGGTCCAGGGTGAGCGCTCTGAATTTTCCAACAGATTTGATTTTGAAACGCAGTATTTTACAGCCCCTTCTGTCCCCTCGTCCTGGCGCCTGGCCTGGTGTCGGACTAAAAAAGTGTTTTGTAACTACTCAGATAAAAGCCTATGTTACGTATTCAATTTAGGATTTTAAATCCTTTTTGATAAATTATTGGGTCGTAATAAAATGGCATCAACCGCAAAATTGTTGCAGAACGGGAATGGCCTTCATATACTTCCATCATAATGTTCTAAGCCCCTCTGCACTCAACTTTTAACATTCGGCACCAAACCAAAATTAAAAAGAAACATCAAGTAATTCTTCAGGTTACCAGCTTTCAGATGACGTACAACCCTTCTGTGTGGGGTCTACTGTCGGACTGTTACTTCTCCCTAAATATCCCTTCTCCCCCTAAACATGACAAGAATGCAGGTCTATGAGGTTCTGTAAGGGCGTATGTGAGAGGGGCTGGTTGCTGTGTTGTAAACTGACACCAGTGAAGTGTACATCAACCCCCTCAATCTCCTCTCTGTCCATGAACGTGTGTGTGTGTGTGTGTGTGTGTGTGTGCGGCGTTGAGCCCCGCCCTCCCGTTCTATATGTTCTGGAACATGTTGTTCTCTAGCGACGGCCTGAAAACACCACCATCTTATCCTCTTCCTGACACACATGTGTTCCTGCTCTTCAGCCTGCTGTGGACACTGAGGGTGCACACATGTGGAAAGGCATGGGGTCTTTTTTTTTAATGGTTTTTGAAAGTAAACACGATTAAGTAAATATTACACATTAAGAATTATTTTTCAATTGGTTCTACAAGAACAATAACGCCAACAAGTTAAGATATCTTAAAAAACAAAACACAAATTTTGCTCTGGGAAAATATTTCTGGCAATATTGTTCTGCAAAATCAAACTGCTGTTAATTACCCAGTTAAATAATAGAGTAAGACCCCCCTCCTAGATGCACATCAATAATAGACTCTTGATTCTCCAAGTCAGATTTCTCTTGTATGGGATTCAAGGATTATTGCGCTCCGATTGGCTGCTTGCCGCTCGATGTCACAGCTGTTTCTATCTTCCCTGATTTAGCGTCGTCTCTTAAAAATCCCCCCACCTCCATTTCACTGCCTATAGCTGCCCCCCCTCTTCTTTCCTCCCTCCTCCCTCCTCCTCCACCCTTAGTACACTGTGTACCCAGCTGAACATAAAGAGCCCAGAACACTGACATATTGTTGTGTGTGTGTGTGTGTGTGTGTGTGTGTGTGTGTGTGTGTGTGTGTGTGTGTGTGTGAGGCATTGTCTGAGTGAGTCCATACTGGGGTTTCTCCCGTCCACGCTTATTAGTAATCTGCACATTCCAATGAATTGATCAGCCTAATCACAGTGGGCGCATGGAGCAGGGCTTTGGTTCTTGACCAGGATGGGACATGGCAGCGCTGACCTCCCGCTGAGCTGTTTATAATTCCACATTTACTCAGTATGGATGGGGGGGTATTCCACTTTCTTTGAGCCAATAAGATCACTGCTATGTTATTATTTCTGTATTAGCCCTATCAGCTGCTACCACTGCAGCTGCTGCTCTCCCTGAAGCCTAGAGAAAAGACGCACAGCATACAGGACGAACATACACAAAAACAAGCTTTAAGGGCAGTTTCAGAGATTTTTTGTTGCATTTCTAAAAAGCAGGTGAAGACACAAGAGAGATACAAAATTAAAATGAAAAAAGCAATGGTCAGAATTCACATTCTCGACGAGTTTGGCTGATAGCACTCTCAGCAGCTGGCTAACATAGCTTAGCATAAAGAGCATCTATAGGGGAAGCCATGACTGAGCACTAGAAGTGGACGTAGTCACCGTGACGTTACCCATTGGTTTATGGACTGTCGTTCTGACGCCTCGAACTATTCAATTCAATTCAGTTTATTTTATATAGCCCAACATCACAAATACAAGTTTGCCTCAGAGGGCTTTACAATCTGTACACATGACATCCCTGTCCCGGGACCTCACATCGGATCAGGAAAAACTCCCCCAATAAAGATAGTAAAAACCCTTACACAGCATTTTGACCGTAGTTATCTTGGTTTGGAGGTGACACGAAAGGGTGGAGCAAAGTAAAACCAAACGCCAAATACGACCAAAATGTCAAGTGAAAACTAGGACGAAAACACAGAAAACTCACAGATCGGACAATGTGTGGTAGAGGCATGTCAATCCCAAGGTGGCCCCTAGTCTACTCTAGTTTACTCTAACTGGGACCGCCATTTATTAAATGAACATCATGCTGTATTGTTAACAAATCATGTGAGAAGAAGACTTTTATACAATCAGATTTCTTTTTGCAACCAGAAGAGTCACCCCCGATGGCCAACAGAGAAAATGGACTCCTGCATTGTAAACAGTCTTGCTCTGTCCAAAGGTAACAACGTCCACCATCCTCTCAAGCTCACCGATTAGCATTTTCTATCAACAATAAGAACCCTAAAGCCAGCAGAGCAGATTTATGAGTGCCGATTGGAATAACTCAAAAAAAAGAAAAATAGCTAAGCGTAATCATTTCAAAAGGAATCAGAAGAGACCACCACTTATTGCACTCCTTTATGATCAGGTCACATGGTTTTAGAAATGTGGGTCTATCAATCTTGGTTATAACCATGGTTCATGAATCATGTAGGCGGAATCCACCAAATACGTTTGATACTAATGTGCTGTTAAGAACGTAGTAATCTGAAAGCATAAAGTACCACTATGGTCAAGTTCAAATTGAAAACGGCATATAAACCATTTTCAGAGACAGAAGTGTTTATAGGTTTATAACTGCATTATAGCAATGATAGATGATTCTGGTGATACATCTGATTTACGGACTGTGTTCCCTGGAATCATTGAAGGCAACATAGGTTTTAAATAAATGAAAGTAGAAAAACATAAAAACACCACAAGCTTTATAGGTTGTAGTTTTGGTGGTGGTCAAAGAGTAGATCTTGTCTGGTGTTTCTGCACTGATAAAACAAACCCCACGGGATGATCCTGTGGGGATTAGCGACAACTGTGGGAAAACAACTTCCTCCATGTGTTGCCCGCGTCTATATAAACAGTGACGGGACATAGACGCTGTAAAACAAACCGATGTTCATTTTGCTATGCGGCCGCCACAGAAATCGAAGAGTTACAGTTTGTCACGAGTAAACCTGAAAACTGCTCATTGCCTACTCAGCCAAATGTCAGCCAAAAGAGAAATGTGGCTTTGTGTCCATAACATACAGCTTTTTACAACTAAATAGATCAGAAAAACAGCTCTGAACAGCTCGTCAAATCACTTTTGACAAACCCATAGCTAAGATTAGAGGGTATACACAGGTGTGATGTACACACTCGTTTGGGGAAAGCAATATCGATTTAGTTTCTATACTGAAGCTTCCCTGAAGCGTGTTTAACTGGAAGCAGGAAAGAGGAGGAATTGAGAAAATATGCCTCAAATTTTGCACCCCGAAATTCTCTGAATAGCTTTAGCGCTCGCCATTTCTAAAACATAATTTACTAAATGAACATCCTGCTGTATTGAAGAAGACTTGAAACTAGAGATTGAGACATAAACTCATGTTTACAATGTTTACTGAGGGAATAAATCAAGAGACGTAGAGTCATTTTCTCATAGACTTCTATACAACCAGAGGAGTCGCCCCCTGGTGGTGCGTAGAGATAATGTTTAAGTTTAAGGCACTTCCCTTTTCAGTCACAGGAGGGTGCCCCCTGTGTTGCACCCCATTTTATCTAGTTAAACCATTCATGTTAACCTTAATGTTGATATTTGGAACACTGATTAACAAGAAGAAGAAAAAGGCTTTTAAAAGAATTGCTAGCAGAATATCAGCGGTTGAAGTGTGATAAAACGCAGAATATCGGAATCTGCCGGAATGGATCCACTGAATCATTAATCAAGTCTTCATCCTGTCTACAATATTCACACCCACAATTAAAAAAGAATGAAGAAAGCCTTGCGCTCCTTCTCATTGAACTTGGGTACGAGACACAAGTTAGCACGAACATAAAGAAGGGAAACATTCGTCTGAATTGAATCCCTGATGAAACTTGATCTAAACTGCTGCTCAATCTAATTAGTTAATCTTTTAGTGCAAGTTTGTGCCAAATTTGGAGGAGTTCCCTGCAGGTGTTCTTGATTTTTTTCACATTCACGAGAATGGACCGGACAGACAGACGAGCTGAAAACACTGTCACTGTCGGCGGGGCAGGAAAAATGCTTCGAAAGAAAATCGCCTATAGCTTTAACATAAAAATATAATAATAATAATAATAATAATAATAATAATAATAATGTAATGAATGACAAATAAAGGGATTGATAATAACATTTAGACCAAATTGTAGGGAGATAACATTTACACAAGATAAACTGTTACCGTTACCATAGAGAATGCTCCAAATCTTATTGTGCACACTTAATGTTATACTTATTAATTTGAACACTTTCATTATAAAACAAACACACACACACACACGTATAATCCAGACAGTCATAGTTTTTGATCATTTTATTCGAAGAAAAGTTGTCAAACATATTTACAGCAAACCATGACGTTTTCTCAAACAGCGAATGGCTCCCGTCAGCTTCATTAACGAAACGCAGGTTCTTATTGAACGCAACATACATTTCTGTACACTAGAAATATATGCACTAAAAGAGAAAAGTTGAAGATGGTACACACGATTGTTTGAGAACGGTGTGGCTGTCTGTACGGTGTTTACGGTGAGGCCGTGGAACGTTTTGCATAGTGTTAAGTGTCTTTCAAGTGGAATCATTACTAGTCTGAAGAGAGCTAAATGAAACGGCTCAGAGAAAACAAAGACAGTGACAACAGGTGGACAGTTTGAAGTAGATGTCAAGACCCTCAGTTAGCTTTTCACCACAGCAGTTTGACCTGTGAAAGGTTGAATGCTTGTACTTACAGAGAACGTCTGAGACTGAACATCTCAGAGTAAATAACAGATTTGCTTCGAGACTATAGGAGGGTAGGGGGAGAGAAAGAGAGAGTCAAAAATATATCCCACTCGAGTAAAGCTTCCCTCAGATCAGAAACTAAGGTAGATGAGATGTTTCAAAGTGCTGAGAATGAGGTAGGAACACACTCCCAAACACCTTTAAAGTGACAGTCCATCCCAAAATCAGTCTCGGTAGTTTTGGTGTGAGCTGCCTAGTTTTGGAGAGATCTGTTAGCCTTCTCTTGAATGTTGTGGAAATAGATGGCACTCAGCTTCTGGTGCATGAAACTGCTCACAGCAAGTCTAGGGATTATCTTAATTTGATTGCTAAATGGCACTGGAGGTAAAAGGTACAAATGATTTGATGTTGGGGT
This sequence comes from Taurulus bubalis, assembly GCF_910589615.1. Classification (NCBI taxonomy): domain Eukaryota; kingdom Metazoa; phylum Chordata; class Actinopteri; order Perciformes; family Cottidae; genus Taurulus; species Taurulus bubalis. Next base: position 25,461,282 of record NC_136599.1, on the reverse strand, counting down.
GAACCGTCCCTTTAAACCTGCTACTACTGCTGAGTCAGTGAACTGAAAGCAGAGGGAGGTTTTGGTCATTCCTGTGGTCTGTGTTTGAGAGGAGCTTTGTAGAACAGAATAAGCCCTCTTGTCAAACTCACTCCTATATGCTCTTAACCGCTCTCCGCTTGCTTTTTTTCCTCATCTGCGTCTCAACTATTCTGTGCATTTGAACTTTTGAATTGTGTTCTTTGCATCTAACCCGGTTGCTTCAAGCACCATCATGTGCATCAGAAACTAACCGAACGTGTTCCCCGGAGCGTGACGTGCCGCTGCAGAGAGCTTGAAGCACGGAGTAAAGACGGGGAGGAAGGAGAGGGGACAGTCAGGATGCGGCTGCTTTGTGGGGATTATGTCCACATGGCAAATTTGCAAAGTTTCTGAATCAGACGGCCAATAAACACTGTTCAAATCACACCAATCAGAACCCTTCAAACTCTCAAGGTGGAGTACAGATCAACGTCTCACTAGCGCTTCATGAGGATTGCAGGTTACCCATTGACTTGACATCTTGAACTGTATTGTACTCCACTCCTAAAACACCACACTCAACCGTAATGTAAAAAACAAACAAAACAAACATTTAGTACAAAGTTACCAAAAAAACAGCCATCGTCCCACCAAATGATCATAATGGTTTCTTGATCACACGTTCATTTCAATCTAAACAGATATACACGCAATTGTATCCAACAGGAGCTCTTTGGATTCAACAGGAACATGAACTAAACCGAATCCCCTGCTGGACTTTGTTTGGTTACAGTAGCACAGTGTTGTGTGGAGTCGATACCGGCCTGCTGGCTGGAAAAGGTGGGGTTCCTATCGAATAACATCGGTCACGCTTTGTCCTGCCACAGATTGGTGAAATATCCTTTTTTAACACGAGCGCACGTGACGCGGATACAATAATCGCCGGCGGCCATTTCTTCATTCTAGTCACAGTTTCAGCTTGAGCATCGTGAATGCATGGTAGCTTTTTCTTTATTATTTTTTTTATTGCGGCCCCTGGGGGACTGTTGTTAAAAAGCGTGACATCACTGAAAGCCAAATATTATATCGTCCACTGTGTTTTTATCTGCAGAAAGTAAACCTGCGTGAGACAAAAGTGTATTTTTTGTGTGAGTTTTAACTCACTGAATTGTTTTAACTCGAGGTCCAATCGCACTTGGTGTGAATCATCTTTAAGGCACGGGGTTGTACAGGGCGGGGCAGCACACTGGTAGTGTCGTCTGTTGTTCCTCGTGATTCACAGACCATCACCAGCAAAGTGACGCTCTGACCTCAAGGTACTGGTACAGTCCAGTACGTTACCTTTACATTACACATGTTAAAAGGGAGAGCAGGCCTACACTGGGGCTGTTGGGGCCAAACATCGACAAATATAAAACAACGCATGTCATGAACCTGCTCGTCACATCCATCATCTACCAGTTAAATGTCCTCAGCTCCACCTGGAACTGCGTGGTGCCAGAAGTGCACTGCTGTGTCTGGTTTTTGCATACGGTTCCCGTCCCAGAGTTTTGGAATCATTGGCCGGTCCATCGCTTCCCGCTCAAATCATGATTGTGGATTCTTCACAGTTCAGTTTGTCAGTGTCTTAAGTTTCCATCGGAGTCCACGTCCATGTAGTAAACAAAGCTGCAGGGACACAAAGTATGAACAGGTCAGCATAGCAACAAGAAAAAGGTTTGATAACATTGTTGCCTACCATCGGGTTTCTGTGGCCCAATACCTCGATATCTATATCCTAGAGTTGACTGGTGTTGCATTCACAAAATGTTCACTGATAAATACTCATCAGTAATGTGCGTACAACGACTGAGTGGGTACATACCATTCTAGTGAGAGACAGAATATGACATCACTGTACTGTAATGCAGCCTCATGCTGTATTACGATATCCAAACACTCAAACAATATCCTGTCTCGCGTCAAGATATTGATTTAATATCGATATTGCCCAGCGCCACACCATACAGGTTAGTTGGTAACCTGAGACGCCTGTTTAGTTCATTGGAATCACTTTCTAAAAGTACTGGGCAGGTGATGGATGGCACTATTGTCTGCAAATCGATGGCGAAGCCAGTCGGGAGAAGAGCAAAAACAGCATTGCTACGTCACAGACCGGCCGGCAGCCCCGGAGTCGCTGCTTCCGCATGCAGCCCCACCTGACACCCTGGGCGTCTCTCCTGCCTGTAGATGTGTGTCCAGCTGCAGCTCTAATAATAGCCCAGCAGGCTGGCGTGCCACAGCTTGTGCTAGCAGAGGTTTGTTGCTCTCCTCATGGGTTGCATAAGCCTCACAGCACATGGTATGAACACAAGTGGGTCAGGAAAGTGCTTATGTCACTGCTGAGGATGAGCACTCTGAATTCCTCGTCTGTTTAAATTGTAATACAGTATAGCTTTCACAATATGGTGCTATGGAAGAGGGAGAAAGACGTTCAGTCGACAGGTTTCATCCGTCTAACATCAATCACTGCAGCGCTGTGAGGCCATAAAGTATCTTGACATGCTAAAAGCCAGGCGCTATCGATCTGTTACCATCGTCCTCTGAAATCTGTTGTTGACAAGCCACGATGGACTCGTGGTGCCCCAAGGTGCCTAAAATCATTGGTGTGGCTCTAATTCTTCAGCACAGTTTTGTTTTTACGAGAGCAGCTGTGAGGGAATGTTGTACCTGTGTGAACCTTCAGGCCTCGTGTTTAAGGAGCATGTCTCGCATACCTGACTACGCACCTCACCTAGGATGGGTACGTGACCCCACACAGTCCGACTGAGGACAACACGGACCCTTTTTTTTATTATTACAATCGGAATTCCTACAGTGAACGAAAGCCACTAGGAGGTATTGGGTTTAATTCTTCAGTAAATGTTTGCCACTACGGTCCAGTGTTACCGTACGCCACTCATCAGCAAAGCTTTGATAAAGAGGAAGGTCTTCCTTTGGAATAATTATCTGTTTGCTGCTGTGCTTTCTACCAGAGTAGAGCTGGTATTAAACAGGAGAAAGCAAGCCGCTATGATCTGGAAACTCTTAATAACGACTGAAGAGCATGCGGTTGAAAACACACACAAACACTTAAAACAAAGAACTGGAAGGAGCGCTTGCATGACAAACTTTCATCTGCTGAATGGACTGCGACAGATTTCTAGACAGAAGGGAACCTTTTTTTGAGGCATTTTTTCGGGTTGTGCTCCTATGATTATTAGTAAAATAAAAAGTTCCATCTTTACTAGTCTGGGACCAAAAAGTAGGCACAAACCCAAACTGTCCCACATGGACCATTTAACTATCTTTAGTAGTCAGGCTTTTACTTTAGCAGCTCTATCATTTCTGAATAATTATGCTGGGAAGTGTCCTGCAAATAACTATGTAATATGATTCTGACTGTAGAAAAACAGAAGCCAAAGTCTGAAACAATTGTCAGAGTTTATTGCACTAATTTTAGGTTGAAAATTGATCACGCATCTACATTTTCCTACAGTGAAAAGCTCTTTCCAGAAAACGTACAACATTTACAGTTAAGGTGCACAACACAGAATATAATAGCATTTCCATCGCCTCCACGTGGCTCTCAACCTGGAGACGGCTGAGCCGCCGGCTAGAAGCTAACAATGCTACCAACGGGCAACAGGCACAGAGAAACACAGAGTAGGAGCAGCTGTTTTTACATTTTCGATACATAATAGGTCCAGTGTGTTAACGCGTCCACATAGTAAGTGTTCTAAAGACATCTAGAATTGTTTAAAGCTCTCTGTCGAACCCTTTCTGAAGCCAACACATCATTGTTCTGCTTATTTCCCTGTGGGAGATATTACTGCTCCATAAATAGGCAGGACAAAGAAAACAAGGTGAGCGTCTGAGCCCTGCAGATCCTGGACAGACTGAGGCCGGCTGCCTCCTCAGCCCGCCTGCCAGCCATTTGCCGTTGCATAACCCAAACGCAGACTACCTCGTTAAAAAACCAGCAGAGACCGGTATGTTTGGGGAAGTGGTGGGGGCTGGTTTCTCTCACAGCTCTCTGTGATAACCAGTTGGAGAGGGAGCGGGTGTGCCGTTTCTTCACGAGCCCCGGGTGGTTTTGTGGGCCTTGTGGCAAACCAACACATTCCTCTTGGCATTCATTCACGTTAGAACTCTTCATTATGTCAGTTTAAAAAGGTGTGCACCTCCCAGTTCCTCTTGATTCAAAAACTGACAAAGCATTCCCAGCAAATAGCAAGAGGTTGTTCAATACGATGAGGACCTTAAATAACTAGAAGGGCACTCTGAGAGCGCAGAGCTCCGCCAAAAAACAAATGCCCTGATCTCACAATGTCAAAGGTTCTATATGCTGCATTCAGATGATATATATAGCAGCAGACAAATATTGGCTCTGTAAAGACATAGCTGCTGTCAGCTGTGATAACACACTCCCTATCATCGGTGGCTGAACCAACACTCCCCCTCCCCCGGGTTCACACCGTTAGCTCAGTCAGCACTGCTGCCATTGTTAGCGCTGTTAGCCACACCAAAATGCCACGCGTTCTTCCTTGGCCCACGCTACACCCGTCCACCAAGTGCCAAGAAAATCGGACCAGTAGTTTTTCAGTAATGTTACCGACAGATAAACGGGGACTTTCAGGATTTATGCTTTCTAGTAAAACAGCATTCTGTCATGATCAGTTATCTAGAATAATGCCTGCCAGGCTGAAAATATGTATCTAAATACTGAACACTTTCTGTCTATAAAGCCTCAAGAAGACAATGAGAAATGAGGGATTCTGGTTCTGTACGGTTTAAAAATTCAAACTAAAAGTGAACAAAGGCAAATATTTGGTTTGTTTCTCTGTTTGTTTGTTCCACCATCTGTGCCCCGCGGGTAATCCTGCCATCTTGAAGTTCTTATGCTCTCATTTAGTTTCGGGGCAGAGCGAAAAGTCGATGGCAGCGACGACGGAGCGAATCCATGAAACCCTGAAGTAATATCGGAGGGAGGGGAGGGCATCCCGGGCCCCTGCAACAGATGCGGCCCGTGTCTCTTTTCATCTATTATTTAAAAAGGTCTAGTCAGGATGCCTCCTGGACGCCTCCCATTAGAGGTTTTCCAGGCACGTCCAACTGGTAGGAGACCCCGGGGAAGACCGAGGACACGCTGGAGGGATTATATCTCCCGGCTGGCCTTGGAACGCCTCGGGATCCCCAGAATGAGCTGGAAAGTGTTGCGGGTGAGAGGGAAGCCTGGGTCGGCCTGCTGAACCTGCTGCCACCGCGACCCGACCCCGGATAAGCGGTTGAAAATGGATGGATGGATGGATTTAAAAAGGTCAAAGTGCACTCCGTCAGTCCGTCAGTTCTGGTGCTCAAATATTAGGAGCTGTCGATACAACAGTGTCCTAGAGAACCGAAGACAATCCACCTCGAGGCCCAAATACAACCACGTACGGCGCCAGCAGTGGCTTGGGACGCTCAGACTGTGATAGATGGTGCACACACTGTGAGGAGATTAACACGGTGTGAAGAGCTTACAGCCCATTAGGTCCAACATAGCCACCATGAATGGGGACAGCGGAGTGGAAAAGATGAGGATCCATGTTATTCCAGAGCACCGTGGGATGACGGGGTTTCCTGGACAGTGTAGGGTGATGGAAGGCTCCAGAGTTGTTGTTTTTTAAAGAACCAATTACACAAAAATAAAAAACAAAACACAAAGATGTGCTTCACCAGAAACGCTTGTGTAGGAACTCGTTCTGGCAGTTCTTTCTCTCTGAACCCAGAGGGCCCGAAAGAAAATATGTACAACCTCTTTAGCCACTGAATGCTCACTTTTACAACCAGGTTGCATAAGAACGCCAATGCGCTCAAAACACCCACTCCCAAAACCGTATAAAGGTGGCCTCCCTCTGGCGTTTCTCAGCCCCTCTCTAATAACCCCTCCTGACTGAGCCAACGCAGAACATAGCGTACCCGGCCTTCAAACTAATTTCCTTTAGGGGAGCCGCATCAGCATCCTCTCAGACCCCGCTGTCTTTTGTCTGCGTGTTGAGAAAATTCCTCAACCCTGCTGAAAGGCCTCCGTGTGTTTGTTACAGTGGGGAAGCTCATGCGTGCAGCGCGAGGACAACACCCTGGCAATGCCTCGACTTGTAAAAAGCCTGTCCTCGCCGCCGGTGGAATCAAAAAGGATTCCCAGAGTGAGGACTGCGTACACGTGTGGGACCGGAGCTTACAGGGCCCTGGCCTGGTTTAGACAGAGGCTGCACGGAGCTGGCAGACAGCGAGAGGACAAAATGTTCCAGAAGCAGGCCTCCATAAGCCCTGAACCAGGAGCGGCACTCTCATTGTCCAGCAATGAGGGGGGTGGCGGGGCAAGGAGGATAGATGGGCAGGGGGCCGTCACTAAAAACAGATGGTGACGATATGATGCTGAAAATATTATTATTATTTATATTTTTATATTTCATAAGGCTTTCATATTCCTGATGTATGCCATTAAATATTTAGTATTTATTTAAAAAAAAACAGCACTACCACAAGAAGGGAGTCACACATTGTCACTTCTACTTACTGAAAATGAAATGTTCCGGTAGGTCAGGCTGAAATATGAATAATGAAATAACCGTAATGACGGCAGAGACCTCAAGCGCTGCGTCATGTCAACAAACATCTCTCCAGATCTGACGGGAGACGTAACCGCTTAGAAGACGGGCGAGTAGTACTTGCTTTCTTCTTACGTTTGTACCTTTTAAACAAACAAAAAACTAGAATTGATATTTACAGATAGATGTAATATAATAGATTTTCTGGAACTGGCATACAATAAAGCCAAGAGCCAGCTGCCACCTCATTTAGGTTTTGTAGTGTAATGAAGAGGTTTAGAATGCATTTCTCGAAAAAAATAAAAGGAAAATTTGTAAATTATGACAACCCTAGTATAAATGCATCAAAGATTAGTTTAAGATAATATATGTTTCACAATGGAACAGGTTTGCACTGAAAAACAAATCTTTGATCACAGCATCTAATCTTCATTCTTTTTTCTAAAATACAGACGACTGACCATCACCTCCTGCTCCTCACAGAATGAAACCACACTAAAGGGACCAAACCTCATCAAACACTGCAACTGCAAAAAGTGCAAGAGCAACTGGTTATTTTTTAATTTTTCAGTTTCATAAACTGTGAAAATGGTGCCAGGAATAGTTCCCTTGTAAGCAAACAGGAACATTTTAAAAAGGCAGCGTCCTGCTAACAGTAGTAGTGGATAATCTCTTTTTATGACGCATTCGACAGCTGGTGAAGGCGGAGCGCAGTAGAGGGAGGCGGACATGTACGCTCAAGAGTAGTGAACAAGGTGGCAAGATAAGGAACTAAAAACATACTGCAAGATTTTTTTGTGACGACAATATGCAAATGAAGCCTAAAAGTACAAAAGTATTTCCATTAACATGTACTTAAAAGTTCAGTACTCGTGAAGTACATGCAAAATGGTGTTTATCACTTTAATGTTGCAGCTAGTAAAGGTGGGCTTAAAATCATATTGTATTTACTGGTTAGTTCATTTGTAGATTCAGACTGACAATACATAATATAAAGCGGTCAGATAAATGTAGTGAAGTAAAAACTGTAATATTTGTTTACAGCCTCTAATCCCCCCCTGTCCCACTCCCTCTCCTCTTGCGTAACATGCAACATGCAACATCCCATCATGTCGTGCGAGAACAAAGCAAATCTGCAGCAGCGGACTAGCACGCAACACTCTCAGAGTCCACCCTGCTGACAGCCGGGGGTCGAGAGGCGTTACGTCACAGGGCGAGCGGGCGGGGTCGTCTGGAGACGGTAGTGTAAGCCCCCCCTTTATAGTAAGGGGTTAACAGATAATGAGCACAGGATTGAGAGCTAATGGTCAAACAAATGCCGACTTAGCCCCGGTCAATGGTTGGTTCAAGTTCAAACACACAGACAGACGGTTTCGGGTCACTGAACATCCACCCAGCAGCTGATTGATGTGGGACAAGGAGTTTCTGCTCTAAAAAACAAACTGAGACAATTAACATATTATGGGGTCACTTCTCCAACACGGGCAGCGCAGCAGAAACAAAGTTAGTTCCTTCTGCCTGTGTGTGTGTGTGTGTGTGTGTGTGTGTGTGGTGGGGGGGGGAGATTTCCGTCTCTAGAAAGTGGGTGAGGCTTGGTCCTGATTGAGTAAAAGTTACGAGCATTTCCCCCCTAAAATTTTGTTTTGGTGATAAGCTTGAATAAATACAGTTGTTTAAAAGGAGAGAACTTCACAGCAATATAAAATAGATATTAGAGATGAATTCTGAACTTTTGACTTTCTCACACTGGCTCTAAGCAGCTCATAAAAGCTCATTGTTCTCATTCAGCGTGTGTCTCTCTCACCTTGACTGTGTGTATTTGATGTCTGTTTTGCCCCAGGCCCAGGCTGTACCCTGCTCGAGTCCTCCCCCCTCCCGCCTACATACAGTAGCTGTGCTCTTACGCCGCCCTCACCCCACCACACCCCACCCCTCCTCCCTTCCACAACACCTCATGTGAGCTACCTTCCACTTTAACTCATCTTGTTATCTCTATCAATAGCTCGGTTTTGTGTGCTCACTTGTTAGACTGTTTCCTCGACGGTGACGTGCCAAGCTTTGGGGACTCCGTAGCTTGAGAACTATAAGTGAAGGGCATGGCTTGAGGTCAGGATAGTTAAAGGGACAGTTCACCCCAACAATCGAAAACACATATTTCCCCCCTTCTTGTGTATATATATATATATATATATATATATATATATATATATATATATATATATATATATATATATAGCACAAGTTAGTTTTGGAGATATTGGCCGTAGAGATGTCTGCCTTCTCCCAAAATAAGAAAAAAAAGTCTCTTTCCAGAAATCACATCCAGAATCCCCTAATATCAGCTTTAAAATAAGATGTGAATTCTACCAAACTGGAATCATGCTTTTAAAGGATTCCCTTGCACAGGATTCGATGCATGTTTGAACTAGAACTCGTGCCAGATGTAGAGTGGGTGTGTGTCATGGTGGAAGGGTGATAGATTTAAACATGCATACTTTACCTACTTTTCATTCCTGAAACCTCACACATGTCAGCCTGGCTACTGGAGGTAAACCAAAACAATGGCTTCTCTCTTCATTGTAAAGAAGAGCAGTGACAGGACGTTTCGGAAACACTCTAAAATGCAGTACACCACAACAGTGACTTCACGCCACCGGTGGCTACAAACAGAGGGGCGCTGACTGGGACGAAGTCATGGTGTCAACTGAAAGGAAGATTAGCCGATTTCAGCGCTGGGTTATCAACGACCAGTGTTCCCTTTAAGCCAAGGTTGGTGAGATAATCTGTGAAAACAATCTGGTTCCTACTTTTAGTGCTCCTAACGGCACATGGAAGATTCCACTATGCCCGATGAAAAAAACGACCAATCAGAGCCGAGGAGTCTCTAACGAAGCTGCCAATCACTGCTCATGAACGCCGATCAAACTGACAAATCAAATATGAATCAACACTCTTAACACATACTGAAGTAACTGTTTAGCTGCAAATTAGAAAGTTTGAAACCCTGCCGCCATGTTCAAAACAGTCAAACCAAAACCAAGTTGACCGACAGTGATTGACAGCTGCGTCCCCTCGGGTGTGATTGGTTGTTTTGCTTCGGGCCCAGGGAATCTTTTAAACTAAAAAGGAGGCAGAGAAACTCGCTTTTTTGACAGATGATTAGTTGCTAAAGTTTGAGCAAATATGACAATCAACGTTACCAACTGCAGCTTTAAAGAGAGCATTAGCACACAGATGAGTGATCAAGGAAGTCAAGCTTACCTGGGAAGGAAACGGGTCCCTTCTTTGACTGGTATAGGGAAAAAAGAGGAGAGGTTTTGAGAAGGTGGGCGCCGTCACGCAGCACACGTGACTTGGTCCATCCGCACCTCCAGCTGGAAGGCGTCCGGTCGGTCCTGAGGGTTGACTGCAAGCATGTCCTGGAGGAGTTTCTTCACTCCCTCGGACATGTGGCTCCTGGCCTTCTGAGGGATGTGGAGAACCATCTTGGGGTTCTCCAACAGAGCCTCCCCGACAGGTACAATCTCTGTGCCCTGCCGTATGTAGGTGCCCAGCAGTTCACGCTTAGACTCTGCGTCGATGAAGGTGATCCGCTCGATCATCGCCCAGATGATGATGCCCAGCGCGAAGATGTCGGCCTTGGCTGTGTAGTGGCCCTCCCACACCTCGGGGGCCATGAAGAAGTCTGAGCCGCATGCCGACGACAACCAGAACTTGTTTATATTGATGATGTTGTTCTGGTTGCTGCCTCTGACGCCAGCCCCCGCTGAGGGGCGTTCCTCGCTGTTCTTGGAGTTGAGGCCCGCGCAAACTTTACTGAGGCCGAAGTCGGCCACTTTGAGAACAGGCGAGCCAGATTTCTGCGAGATGAGGATGTTGTCCGGCTTCAGGTCCCGGTGGACGATGTTGTTCTTGTGCAGGAACGCCACGGCGCTCGTCAACTGGCGCATGAAGCTCCGGTTGGTCTGGGGGTCGGGCCGGCGGGACAAGATGTACTGGTTGAGGTCCCCACCCTCGCAGAACTCCATGACGAACCAGAGGTAGCACGGCTCCTCTGGGTGACCCAGGATGCGCTCCCCTGCAGCGGGCAGAATAGACAGGTAGGACCTGATTAGTGAGATATTCAAACTGTGACATTTACTCTGTTCATTAGGAGCTCAAACCAGCAGCGCTCCACGCTAGCAGCAAGACAAGCATTAAAACCACTCACTCCGTACATTTGTACAAATGATGCACAAACACGTACAGTGCAGCTTTCACAATCATTTCAGCACAGTATAAGTCATGCTAATTATCTTACAACTGAGCTGTGAGATTCTGAGACCAGAAACCCTGATGGTGAGACTGTAAAATGATGGGCGTTATACTGTAACTGTATCTGCAATAAGCTGATATGAGCTGATCAATCCGCCTGGACAATTAATCAATCAGGCTCTAATAGAAGTTGGGGATTTTTCTCACACATCAATTCTTTAATATAAAATATATCTTTGAGGTAATGTCCAAACAGCGTCCTGCCCCCCCCATGCTGGCTTGCCCTGGCGTGGGGCTTGGCTTTACACTTTGGAAACTAGGTCAAATAGACCAAAACAAACAGGTAAGAGGGCACAAAGGGAGAAAAACAAATCCTTTGCATTGTTAATCCTACAACCATCCTCTGTGGCCGTTTGATGGCCGCGAAAAGATGTCGGCTCAAGATTAATATTTCATTTCAAGAGCCTGAATGAGGACACTTATGTAACAGCCAGGCTATTCAAAGCCAAAAGACAAACACTGTGAAGATTCAGTAGGAACTTTTTTTTTTTTTTACTGCACAGGTACACATTGGTATTTTATTTTATTTTTATGTTAAATCCTTTGAAGATATAATCACCAGCTATCCATTTCAGTTAGGCGTGCTGAGCAATAACAAAGGGAAGTAGGTCAAAATGGATTGGTGACGTCCATGAAAAACAGAAATGTATGGGTAGTGGTTGTTTTTTTAAAGAAAAAAACAGCTTCCATAAAACACATCTGCAGCATTTAATTGTAACATCACACATCACACTGCAACGTCATGGTTTAGTGTCGGGAATGTAACTCTCCAGGCCATTAGCTCGCATGCTGCCAAGTAGTACACGGTGTTCTCTCGCGGGCTGAGGGAGACACAGTGTCCTCTCTGGGCCGCCTATAGGCGACGTATAGCGACGTCACAGACGTTACTCTTAAATGCACTAAATATGTGTTGCAGGCAATGAGGCTGAAGTGCAGACATAGCAGTATTTATTGTATTCATCCGTGCTGCAGTACCCCCCCCCCCCCCCCCCCCCCCCAATATATATATATATACACATACATATCTATAGTGCGTGTTTACTTGTGCAAAGACAATTCACCACTTTCTAGCTGCATTTAGGATCTTAAATGAAAGGATGAGACCGCGGGGGTTCAAAAGGGATTTAGAGCTTAAGCTGGCAAAACCACTGCCAATTTGTTGTGAATTAATAGACATGCACTTGGTGTAGGGAGCACTTAAATAAATAAATAAATAAATATATATATTTTTTTTTTTTTTGCAGCTCCCAAAATGATGCATTATTTCCTCATGTGTGTTATTACTGTTATTGCACTGAGGAATAAGTTTGAGAGCCGCCTGCGTACCTTTGAGCGAGGTCTCCACCAGGCGCAGGTACTGCTTGGACCTCTTGTTCCCGTGGCTCATCTTCTGCGCCAGGCCCTTCTTCTGCAGGACGCACTCCTCCAGCTGGACCACGTTCTGGTGCCGGTTCTCGAGGCTCGTCAGCGCCCAGAACTCTGCCAGCGCCAGCTCGACGTTTTCCGGAGCGTCGCACTGGAGCCTCTTCACTGCCACCCTGGCCCCCGTTTTTCGGGCCACGGCCTCGTAAACCACCCCGTAGCTCCCCCGGCCGACCTCCCGCAGCAGGCTGTAGCGCGGAGACACCGCCACGGCGGGCTCCAGCCGGTCGTTCCGGAGGAAGCTAATGGAGAAGCAGTCGTCGTCGTCGTCCTCGTCCTCGTCCTCCTCCTCTACCGCCTCCATAGGCTCCGTACGGTTGTTGTCCACCGTCAGGGAGCGGAGGACTTTGCCCGCCTCCCGCTTCATCTTCACGGCCACGCTCCGCCTGCAGCCCCGCACGCCGCCGCTTACCTGTCTCCTCTTCTTCCCGTCGCAAATATCCATAACTTCTTCTTTGTTGAAAGTAAGCATGAAGGGAGGACGTGTTTATCTCTCATTACTTAAACTCTAAACTAATAAACGTCTGTCTGGTTGACGCTCGGAGAGGTTAAACGCCAGCCTGTCAGCAGCCTGGAGCTTTGTCGCTGTCGGTGACGAAAAGTAGGGACCGGTTTACCTTCATAGGCAAAATGTCCCAGCTCCCAAAGTACACGCGGAGAACAGAGGGCGTGATGTGCTCCTGCAGCCACGCGGTGATTGGCGGGGGGAGGAGCCAGTTCGCGGAGACCCATCCCGTTTTGGTGAAAAAGGGGTGGAGAAAACGGCGCGCGCCGTGCTTGGAGCACGCTACCTTTGTTTTTATTTTGAAATAGGACACCAGTCGTGATAGGGGTCCATTATTACCTCAGGGCTGTAGTTTCAAATGCTTATCAGAGTAAATTATACAAAAACAGAGGGTTCACGTGTACACCTTGTGTGCTCCTCCTCCTCCTCCACATAGCATCAGGTATGAAGAAGGAAATACTAAGGTTAGTATCTCAGGAAATTATAGCAACACAGATACAGTTTTTTCGAAATATTGTAATAGTTTATAGATAATATAATATATAATTATTACCTGTCTAGTTATACTGTTTGTAAACTTTACTTGCATTTTTATTTAAATGTATCATTTGTAATATATATATATATATATATATATATATTGACTGCAAACTCTACCAAGATTGCTAAAACAATTGCAAAATGTACAAAGACAAACAGTCGGTATCATATCCAAGAGAAAAAGTGGTATAAATGTGATGTAGTTCATTTGTGCATACATGTATTTGAAGGTGATCCATTTAACACCTTGGACATGTCTTCAATATATATATCGTCTATGTGTTGACTAAGCCTACAGCAGATTATGGACATGTGTACTATGAACATTTGTTGACAAAAACAAATACTCTTAAATGGCCATTAAATATATGACGAATTATGTTTGAATTTATAAAATAGTAATAGTCCTTCTCTCATTTGAGTTTCCAGATGTGTCGAAGAGGCACACCCAAGTCTATGAGCTGAACGTGTGTTCAGCTCATAGAATAAATAATAAATAAATACAAAAAAAGACGAGCAGGGATCTGCTGATTTGAGAAGCTGACGTGATCAAATTATGAATTGTTTGTGGCCCCCTGGAGTCCACCCTATTCCTTACACCCAAACAAGCCCCGAGGGCTCTTTGCTTTGCTAGCAGGGCTAAAAACCCAGCACTGTCAGATAAAAACAAGTCCTGCCTTTGTGTTATGCCATCCCATTGTGGCAGTCATTTCCCTGCATACCAGGCTGGCTGGACTGAGAGAGCAGACCGTCTATTGTCACAGCTCAGTGGCCAGAAAAGCTTTATTTGTGGTTCTAATCAAAAGGGGAATTCACTGAGGCTTAGGCCACTGCACTGCAATCAGCAGGACTGAGGGCGCAGCTTCATAGACTCTTCACTTTGCAGGGCAATGCATACTCAGTTTATTTATCAAGTGTCCCAAAACGCATGAGCTTCAAACTTTATTGGGCACACAAATAACAATATGCAACTATGTGTTTTACACAGGAAACTTGCAGTTTACTTCGTACTCATTTTAAAGGGAAACGCTACAGGTGAATAGGGTCAAACCTTTAACGAATTGATATCCCAATGCAACTCCCCCAGTTGATTACTTAAATTAACACAATTATTATTTTTACTACAAGTCTTCTAAACATTTTGAAAATATTGAAATATCCAAATGAGGCATTATCTTATCAAATATGTGTTCCTTGCATATGTGTTCATTTTTGTGTGGGATACATATCCCGCACAAAAATTTTAACATTAGATAAAGCCAGGATAAACATTCTTGTTTCATTGGGTTGTTATGATAGTCAATGTTTTTTGCAGAGAGGATTTGGGAAATCTCTTTGTATAACTCAAAAAATTAGAAAATATTGTCAACAGCCATAAAAATGTCTGCATGTTTTTAGTAATACATGTTGAATAAATCAGTGGAGGTTTCTGGCTCAGAGTCTGAGAAAAAAAAACAGCCTTTAAAAATATGTTTAAATTCATACATTTTGAAAACACTTCAAGTGAATAGGGTAGACAAAATAGACTAATAGATATCAACATGAAACTTCCCCAGTTGGTTGCACTAAAACAGTTATGTGTTGGTATTCAAAGGTTTTCTAAAATGTTTGAAATATATGAGGCATTGTGGTGAATGTAGGAAAAATCTACAAATGCAAATATACACAAAGCTGTAATCACCTTTATGTGTATTTGTTCTTCTTTTTTTCCTTCCACTAGTCTGAGAAAACACATATTTTGGAAAGAAAATAGTAAAAAATCTCAAAATTGACCAGTACATGAAAAACAACGTCTCAGCTTAAGGTTGAAAGAAATAAAAAGATGATATCTTTATCAGCAGCAATAGTATTGATGGTGAGAAGACAGACAGAAAGCAAAAGGGAGGGGTGTGACACAAAGGTGTTCAGCCAGAAGCGAACAGGGATGTCGCCGTCGGGCTGAAGGCACCGAAACCTTCAGCTGTGGAGGTTCAGGGATTGTTTAATCATATCCACGTTGATCCCATTTTAATGGACAAAGTCGACCCTTCAGCATCAAACTTGTAACATGCATACATATTTACAGAATATAACAGATTACAATAACCACTGCAGTGCACCGCTATATGTAATTAAGAGTGTATGAATCATCTGTGTAACACGAAGCAGGGCTAACGTTAGCTAGCTCTCTCTCTCTCTCTCTCTCTCTCTCTCTCTCTCTCTCTCTCTATCGTTGTCAGGTGGCACCGATTGTCACATTGTATAACGTTCTGCCCTCTATAAATCTGGACCTTCATGGTACTTGTAACTTTTTTTTGTTAATGTACTAAATTAGCATTTGCACTTTGCAGAGCTAGCGTTAGCGAGCAATATCTCTGCCGAGACATCATACATTGATTGGCATGAAGCAGCTAACGTTAGTCAGAAACAATCCTTGTGAAGGTGTGGAGGAAACAGACAGGGAGCTGCAGCGTTGGTGTGTGATGGCAAATGTTACAGTTAAGTCCTTTATTTACCTACCACCAGGGATTATCAGAGCCATTACTAAGTTCATCTGGTTTTAAATGCAGGCTGATAACTTTAGTCGTGTATCTTGATTTAGCCATCTTGAGTTCAGAATAAGAACAAGAATAAGCTCAAAAACTAGGACAAACATTTCAATAATAAATAACATAATGTGATGAGACAACAGCTTGGAGGAGAAATAGCTAATTTATTTTCTTCTTTCTTGGGGTGACATTGCATTACAAAACCAAAGTATGGTTTCGGAAAAAGATCATGGTTGGGCTTGAAGTAACTACGTATAGTTACGTTTGGGTAGCAAAACCACTGAGGTTTAAAACTCCCACATTCTGAACTGGTCTTTTTCAATATTTAATTGCTGACCCTTGCACAGTCACGTGGATGCAGGTAATCTATGCGTCCGCCACAAAAAGGGATTCAAATTGACTTTCCATTGGCATTGAGCGACACAATAAAGACGGATTCCTGTCCATGTGTAAAAAAAGATTAGATTGCATTGTGTGACTATTTCACGAGCTGCATGATACTCATGATGACGCTTGTCCCATTTATGGTCTGTTAAACTGTAAATTCATCTAATTCAGTGCCTCATGTCATATTTCTACTGTCCACGCTGCTGTATCTGTCCTATTTGTCGACCCTGCTTTCAAAGTTTAAGCTTAAAATGATGCAGCAAGTTGACTTAAGCTCGGACCTGGGAGTGAAGTTACACTAAAGTGGAAAAAGTGAAACCACTCAATGCTCAATGCAAAATTACTCAATATTATTAGATAATTATTACGAATGCATTCATGTGTATGTATTATTGTAAGTGAAGTGGAGCTAGCCTATACTGTTGGCCTGTTAAATCTACAATAGTGCGTCCTATTTTATAAGATTTCTTTCTCTAAAAGAATCTTAGTTTGTCAAGTAAAATAGCTGTGATGTAAAAAGCGTTACAAAAATGTTCCCTCTTAAAAGTAGCAGAGTAGAAGTATAAAATCGCAAGAAATGGAAGTTTTCAATCTGCTGTTTGAAGAAGAACATCTGACGAAACAGATAAAAAGGAGACTGTAAGCTACATCAATGACAAGTGGTACATACATCCGATGGAAAGTGATCGCAAACCAATCACTGCCATCATTATTATTTCTGACGTGCAGAAATATGTCTAAGAATCTAATCTAATAAAATAAGAGATGCATGAAGCATGTAGATGCAGTAATCCTCTTTTTGACCATTACACACAATGTGAGGCATCGCACTGTGATGAGCTTACACTAACGGAGACACTGAGGACTCGAAAAGCATGCAGCCCTGACCTCTTGTGGCTGAGCGGGAATAACATCATGCAGATTACATTTTACAGAATTGTTTTTCACCTTCTGAGAATATCTCAGCGTATACTGAGAAAGCATCAAAAGAAGGATGAGCCTAATTCGGACGACCTCTTCCACATGTCTGGCCTCCATCCTTGCCGGTGATGAAGCTCTGGAGAATGCACAAAAGTGATTTTATGAAAATGATCAGATTTGAAAGTGTTTGAGTCGCCGTATGATGCAAAAGTTATGATTCAGAATTGGTTGTAAACATCAATAAATCATGTAAAGTCCTTCGATCCGTATCTGAAAGAGAGCGCCATGAGAACTGGTACAACGTGATATTGCTCAAGAACAGGTGCGTGTGTTCAGAGAGAGACACCGTCATCAAGTGGAGGTGGATGTTCGTGTGTGTGTGTGTGTGTGTGTGTGTGTGTGTGTGTGTGGCTCTCACCTTGCCTGCAGAGGTTTTATGTTGGAGCAGAGTTCTGGTTGAATTCTTTTGCCTATTCCGCTCCCGGATATATATCTTTCACAAGTTTCAGGGACATTTACTTCAGCTTCTGACTCACAACACTCACAACCACATTTCTATGCCCGGTGTTACCACGGCAACGGGAAGGCCAGTACCGCTGAGGAGGAACTGCACTGATGGAGATGTGGTGGTGCTATTGGTGTCTTTTGTCTTGAGTTTCCTCCGTGCTGAGTTTTATTATCTGGAGGTGATACAGCTCTCTGAATGCAGCACAGACTCTAACTGAAAGTCAGTCTGAGAAGAGATCTTTTCTATTCAACTCTCATGGAGTTTTTTTATTCTCAATGTTTTCAAATAGAACAAAAAATGTGTGTGAATATGGACAGACATGGGACCATTGTGAGCCTTGGTTCTGTTAAAAATGTGTTCATAGTTCATAGGTTTTTTTTTACTTAATTCCATTTGGACTGAATACACTACAATGCAGGGATTAAAGACTATTGGAGAGGTGTAGGGGATTAATCACAGGTGGATCCAATCAGGGTTTGTATGACGACTTCTAAGATGGTTCTGTGTCACAAACCATGTGGTGTGTCAGGTTCAATATGATCAATACAAAAAACACTGAATAACAATCAAATAACTATTTTATAAGCTATTTGTGTGGTTATGATTGTAAAATCTCAGAAATTCTAAATTTGAAAGATCTCTTATTAAACTCATATATATATTTGTTATTGTATAGTAGTAACACTTCTATTTGTTCATTTGTCAATACTAAAAATGGTAAAAGGGATTTTCTTCTGCTGCTAAGGGTCTTAAATGGGCCTTCCGGGCTTGTTGCAGTGACCTTACTCTCTCTCATGACTGACACCGCACTACAGGAGGAAATCATAGGTGTGAAATCCTGTAGCACCCGATAACTAGGGTTGGGTACCGAAAACTGTGCCATTACGACCGCTACCTACCGGACCGAAACGCAACGCAGATTTTGGTGCTTCCTTTCGGTGTCTGAGCCGATGTAAATATTTTTTTTTACACTACTACTGATGACACCGTCCTGGCAGCAGGTAGCGATAGCCTACCGTTTGTGTAGCTACAGTAGCTAGCTAGCCATCAACCTTTTAACAGAGAAAATGCCGAAAGGTAAATGTTCAAAAGTGTGGCTGTACTACACACAAAGTGAGATTATTAGGATATGTGTTTGTTCCTCGGTTGATTTGGTGTTTGCCGAATTCAAGAGCACGTGTTTTGTATTTATTTATATCTATAGTAGACTTTAAACGGTTAATATATTGTTCAATTTGAAGAAAAACATACATATTTTTCAAGTATCGGTTCAGGCACCGTTTAGGCACCGGTATCGTTTTAAAAGTATCGTTTTAGGACCAGTATCGGAAAAAACCCAAACATCCCTACCGATAAGACGGGACTCCACGGGTTTCACCTCAACCAACCAGTCCACCAGCTCCTGGGGAGAAACGCGTCTTCTCCCAGACAGGAAGCTGCTGTGCTGTTTGATTTGGATAAATGATCCACAACTGCGGTCTGTGAGGAAGAACTCAAACTCACACAGTCACGACCAGCTGACAGCGTCTGCAATATCCTTGTAATATTTGTTCTTTGTTCTGACTGAAGTAGCTTATTACACGGCACGTTGAAGCTACGTTTGAGTTAAATAATTGAGGACCGCTTTAATTTGATACATTCAGCAATATAATCATGTTAGTTTCAACGCTGGCTTGTTCTGGATTATGCATTTAAAGTGTTATCATCCTACTTTAGTGCTGTATACAGTATGTGTGCCAAAGTCCCAGTCGAACTGCACGAGTGATACAAGATGACATCAGCTGCATGTCACGGAATCTTCCACAACACGTATCCTCATTTCCCAACCACACCTGCAGACTGACTCACAACGTACCTTGTTAAGGTCAATGGTCTCGCCACTGCTCTACAAAACCACCCCCATAAAGAGTTTGTTCACTTTCTCACCAATTTCCTCTTGTCGTCACTCCTTCATCCTTACCTCCATGCCTAACCAATCTCACAAAAAGCTTTCCCAGAACTCAGTGTTCTTCTGGGCCATTTCTTTCTTTGCCCTCAGAAATAATTCAACACATCATTCTGCTTTTGTCAAAGAAGACAGATGTGCATTGTGCCACATAAACAGATGTGCATACACATAATCTATAGGTTTTGGCGGTACTGTGGAGGGAGCTGGTTTGCTTTCATTTGGCGCTCAGAGTTCAGATCTATTGACTAAAGGCCCTCGCTCTCCATCCTTTGCATTCCATGAGCTGTACCCCATCGACAAAACCGCCAGTCTTTGGGGGGCATGAATGGTCTCTAGGAAGTCCATACTCATTCGTTCTGGTTACATGGCAGTTGTAGCAATCATAAATAAAAGTTGATCTTGTTCTCAAGCCATCATGCAGTTCATGTGCAGACCCGTGCTACACCCAACTGCAGTTCATTCTCGCTGGCTGCCGGTAACTAGTTTGCACCACATCGCTGACTCACTGTGCTGCTTCTCATCTCAGAAATTTGGACTCTTGGACCCTGAGTCCGACGTTCATCCCTAACCAGTCCCACCGTTTTCAGCCACAATATTCAACTAGTCCTACAGCTGGGTAACCTTTCAAACGCCTCCGAGCCATCCTCAATGGCTGCCCACCGCACTCTCTCAACCTAACTGGCTGGAATTATTCTTAAGGCATATCACACCACATACCAGCTGTCTTTTCCCTCTCAATTGTATCACCCACACTCATTCCATTCTGAAAATCCTCTCCGCTATCATCCCAACACATGCTCATTCTAACTCGCCACATACTGACGCTTTGTCAGACCCCTTGGCTTCACTTTCTATAATTAGTGGTTAGCGGCCTCTTGGTTGAAAGTAGTGTGTTTGTTTGACCCATCCACCTCCCATCCTGCGGTGTCTTTTTGCTTTTGGTCTTTTTACTACACCGTCACACACCCAGGGCATTTTCTCTGAGAGTCTTATAATGGTGTGAATGGTTAGTTTACATGGTCGTTTTATACAGACGCCTCGTGCTTCGATATCGGACGCCGTGACTGAGCGTCATTATTTGACAATCTGGGAATGAGAATGGGCTGGTCATCAATATCCACTTTTTCTTTTAAAGCTTGTTACGGGCAGCCAGTGTCCATCTACCTCACATTCACACGTCTCCATGCAACGCTTTCGACACGCAGAAAAGGGCCTGAGTACATGGGCCCCCACTCTTTCTTACCAGAGTAGGGAGACACATCCATTCATCCATAGTCAACATCCTATACTCATCATATTATTTACACACTGTTGTGGCGTGATTATTAATAGAGAAACCATGGACAACCCATAATGGTGCATGCTATATTCATGGCTTGATTCAACCCTAGTGTACAGATTAAACATCAGTGAGCTTTAGAGGCGTTAGTGGGTGTATTTCTGACCTTTTGACTGCAGCCAGGCAAGCTGTTTTCCCCTACTTCCATTATGCATGCTAGGCTAGGCTTGAACCACTCCTTTAAATGGTAATATATATTCCTTATTATACTTTGTTTTGTTTCTGCAAACCTTTGGACAACATTTGGACAACTGCTGGCTTGTTTACAGCCTGTCTGCTGGGTAACTGATAGTCAATAATGCTGGAATGTTCCCTTAAAGAAAATATATTTAAAGAGAAAATCAAGAGTGTAAGATGTCAAAGATGCCCTGTTCCTGAGGATGTTAAGGGAGCCCTCACTGTGGGGGGGACCTCCACTGAGGAGGATGATCGTCCAACAACAACAGTTTCTTTCTCTTTAACAGCGTAGAATGTGTTTGACGGTGACCTTTTATGGGGTCACACACTAAAATAGCCTGCATAACATGCAGCAGAAGTCCTGCTGCTCAGCATCTGGCAGGGATGTCCGTGTGATCTTGTCGGGATTCAGTGTGCAGGGAAAACCGGTCCATGTTGCAGGAGAGGAAATGACAAAACGCTTTTAGGCGCCTTGCAGGGAGTCTGAAGGACACGCTGCGTCAGAGCAACACAAAGGAAACGTGGGAAGTCAAGCAGGTGACTGTCTGATGCATCATTTATTAGTGAGTCTCACAATAATAGAAACTCTGCGTTATCTTCCTCAAATATGCGACAGGATAAACAGGGAGGCGGATGTGAAAGGGAAGGTGAATTGTCTTTATGGTGCTGAGTGGCATCAGGAATATATTCACCCCATGAGATGATTGAGTACTTTTGCATACATAAAGCCTTCTGTGGTTACATTTATTTACTTAAGCCATGATTTACCTTTTGTGGATTGTGGATTGAAGGACACACACCTCAGCCAAAACTTGTAGTCGGCTGAAGTTAACCAAGAGAAATAATGTTTTTTTTAAGTAGTTCCGTTGCAAATGATACTAATACACTCCAATGTACTTGACACAATTACTATTCTGCTTTATTCTTTCAGAGACATGTAATAAATAGAAGTTTATTCCACCACTAATATTTCGCAACTCTTTTGGTGTGAACACGGCATAAGAATAGCCAACTCATCAGTGCGCTCTTTATTTCGTTGAGTCCTTTCATATTGCGACTTACAGACCGTTCTGTCCTGGTTTTTGGTCTGTATCATTTCAGGATGTATTTCCGTATTTATTATTTGTTCTTTTACTCAAGTGCATTTGAATAAATACATTTTTTAGGGCTGTATCCAACAATAAGGCATGTTTTTCGAGGGCAGCATATTGTCCATGAAGTTGGATTTCTGATTGCAGCATATCAGTAACATTGCACAAGGACTCTGTCACTATCCACCTCTGCCAGCCTCATTTTAATCAGTGTCAAGGCTTTCACACACTTTTGTTTGGTAGAGACAATTTTTGGGTTACGTTTGATTTAACCCTTTCCTTCGATCAGCACACAGACTCAGTGTATTATTTCAACCTAGTTGTCTTGCCAACGAGAATGACATTAACTTTATGACATGCTTCTTAATAAGTCTCTGTGGCTGACGACATTTAGCCTAGTTGTATTCAATAATTTATTCTAATCCGCCTATGAATTTAGAGACAACCAGGTTAACATAGGAAGTGTATGATTAAATACATACTTCAATATTTGTTTATTCATTTCATCTTTGCACTATTGAACAATGTTAGAGCACATTTGACTCATATCGTGCAGGCCTACTTCCTTTCACAATGATGTATGTCAAATGTTAGTTCTTTTGACAAGTTTGGTTTTATTAATTACGCAGTGTTACTCAAGTAGGATAGTACGCAATAAAAGTAAGGCATTGACTTGGGTTCACACAGGACACGTACAGCGGTCTCCTGAGCGAAAGTCCGTGTGTTGGACCAATCCTCCTCCCTGATATCGTCCCAAGGCGGACCTTCCAGCTGTTTATACATCACTCTCTCTGAGCTTCTAATACTGATGGATGGGTTTACCCGGTGGGTCTCATACAGAAGCCAAAGGGTGCCGAGCGTCACTATTTAACGAACTGACGAGACGGTTGGATGCACCTGCTCTTCAGCTGTGCAGCGCTGAGCTCAACTAGTTCGCCATGTGAACGACCTCATGCCTCTACAGCATCAACTCTAAAAACTCTGCTTCCATATCATCAGTAGCTGTACGAGAAAGAAGTCAATGAGAAAGTTACAGGCTGTGTATAAAACAACTATTTGGAGATTTCCCCTGCCTATCCGCATCTCCACCGTCTACTCAATGAGGCGAAAACATATGAAATCATCCTCCACTCATCAAGGAGGTTTATTTATGGTGGTGATGGCTGCTATGGTTACCTTCACACCAGATACAGCGAACAGCTCAGGTTGGCGGTGTTGTTGTCGCTTGTACGCTCACCTCACTTTTGTCTCATAACAGATCTTTTTTATTGGTGGAGGTGTAAGGCGTCACCAAGGAGTCAGCGGGGCGCTGCAGTGTATGTGATGGGGATGGTGATGATCATGATGATGATGATGATGCATGGAAAAGCCTACAGAGAGTGTACCTGTCAGCTACTGTTTACCATTGTCAGCCACTCTGTCATGGCCGTGATGAGGCGTGTGTTTCTAGACATACAAGAGCACGTCAATGAACGAGAGCAAGGATTTGGAAAAACAATGAGGACGGTCATGATTTCATGGCCATTGAACACAAAACA
Source organism: Taurulus bubalis (assembly GCF_910589615.1). Classification (NCBI taxonomy): domain Eukaryota; kingdom Metazoa; phylum Chordata; class Actinopteri; order Perciformes; family Cottidae; genus Taurulus; species Taurulus bubalis. The sequence continues at coordinate 25,437,453 of NC_136599.1, read as the reverse complement.
AACAATACAAGGTTGCTATCTGGGGTTGTGTGTACTTGTGCTGTAAATCATGACACTTAAGATATTGCCAGGCTTTGAGTGTGTGTGTGTGTGTGTGTGTGTGTGTGTGTGTGTGTGTGTGTGTGTGTTTCCAACTCCATGTGGGAGTATTAAGCTTGGGTTCTGTGTGAGATGCAGGTCTCCAGGTTACTGGGGAATGTAAATGCAAACAAGGCTGCTCAAACAGGAAGGGGGAGCGTTTATGAAACCCAAGGCGACACACACATCGTTGAGTATTGTGTGTGTGTGTGTGTGTGTGTGTGTGTGTGTGTGTGTGTAAGAGAGCGAGAGAGAGAGAGCGAGAGAGAGGGAATGCAATTGAATTGGCCGATATGGCCATATGTACATATCAGCCATTACGTGTGATGGTTTAGACTGTTTTCACACTTTTCACACTGTTTGGTCCGGTTCAAACAAGCTGTGTGTTTGCCCGTTTGGTTCGCTTCGTTTGGGATCGGGTGCAGACCGAACAACCGGACCCAGACCAGGGGGGTGGGTCTCAGCCTGCTTTGACTCGCTAGTCACATGACTCGGCTGTCACTCCCCAGTGACATCAGTCGTTAGTCAGTCAACCGAGCGCTTTAAGTGGTTTTCTTTCTTCTTGATTGACACTTCAGACCCCCTGAAAGCCTCAGCAGAAAAACTTTGAGGGGTCATTAAACAGATGTGTGTCACTAAAATGTCTTTCTAAAGCTTTCCAATGTCCAGCTGTTTTCATTATTCAAAACATTTATTCACAAATATCAATAGTCAATCAACATCCAAGTCATATGGCTGGAAACTAAAACAATTGTAGACCTGGCTCAATTGGCCAGGTCCACAATTGGCAACATTGGAAACATCTGAGTTTACTCCGATGTTTCCAATGTAGAGATTTGGTGAACCTGTGCATGTGTGTCTGGTTAGCAGCAGAGAGGAGAGTGTGCTGTGTGTTGTGTTGTTGCAGGCCATATCCATTGAGTTGTGTAGTTGTGTGAGTGGCCTTATTGTTTGACAATGTTAGCCTGAGGGATGTGTGTGCACGCCGGGTACAGCCAAGCTGCCTCGGCTTGCATCCCTGACATCTGGTTTATTGCTTATTGAGTCTGTGTCGGTATTCAGCATCACAGTCCTGACCTGGGGGGTCGGACGTCTCTCTGTGAGTTCTAATTCATGTTTTTTACATTTTTATATTTTGCTAGGCGAGACATTTTGTGGATCAAGAAATACTCAATGCAAGCAACGCCAACTTTTGAATATGTGCATTATTAATGTTCAGAGCACAACCGACAACAAGAGAAGTGAAGCATCACTACTTCAGGCGTTCTTGTTCCTCATCGTCACGGCACATCCTTAGAGTACGAATTGCTGAGAACAAATGCGTAGTTCAATTTTCCAGGGTGTTGAACTCTCCCTTCAAGGCTGCCAGACAACAGGTGTCTGGACCAGGCAGCATCTCCCACTTCTGCACAGCGAAGCCGCCGCAGAAGTGTCTTCAAACCTGCACTCTCTCTTCTGGCCATCAGGGGGCGACTCATCCGGTTCCAAAAAAGAGAATGACCCTACTTGTCACTTAATTTATTCTCTCAGTAAACATGAGTTTATGTCTCAATTTCTAGTTTCAAGTCTTCTTCAATACAGCATGATGTTCATTTGGTAAATGATGGTCCATTTAGAGTAAAATAGACCATAAAGCAGAGGATGATTTAGGGCGGACCTACTGTGATTGTGCTGCCGCTACCAGAGACGTATACGGCGTCTCTCCTCCGCCTTACAAATACAGTAATATTCTGTTCATTATGACAACTATATGCCGACGACGATAATCCAAGATGGCGACGCCGAAATTGCCGAACTCAAGGCTTCAAAATGGTGGTCCACAAACCAATGAGGTGACGTCACGATGACTATGTCCACTTCTTATTCACAGCCTGTGTGCGTCAGTGAGCCTCACTCCATCTAGCGCGCCTCCAAGAATCTCATTACTCTGGTTTTCAGTGAAAACTCCCATGATGCACTAAATGTTGTCTGTGCTGTTTTTCAGCCATGATCGTATATGATGTTTTTGATGTAGAATTAGTTCATTTTGACTGTTATGTCATGTGTCCTTCTGACACATTTGTGTGTCAATAAAGAAATATCGGCACACTGGAATCAGTCAAAACTGTGTGTGTGTGTGTGTGTGTGTGTGTGTGTGTGTGTGTGTGTGTGTGTGTGTGTGTGTGTGTGTGTGTGTGTGTGTGTGTGTGTGTGTGTGTAAGGACTGGATCAATCATTTATTGAACATACAGCAGAAACAAACACAGCCTCGTCCTTCGGGAGGTGAGCAGAACATCAGGGTCTTATTGGGTTTGCTGGACTGGAAGCTGTTTCAGGTGCTGGTGGTCAGAGATCCTCCTCTCCACTGTGTCATCGGCCTGGAAGGTAAACACTGAAGAACCTGAGTCAAATACAGTGGAAAGATATGACTAATGTCTAAAACCAGCCCCAGATTTTGTATGAAGCAGATGCTTCATAAAAATAACCAATATTGCTCCTTTTGTGTTGTTGTGAAAAGTTCTAGATGCGTCATCATGTCTGGGTTCATGACCTCATTAGCAGGCCCTTGGTGCATTTCACCGAGCTGTAGTCACTTTATCTAGAACACAATCTGAACACATACGACATCACTGTCCCAGGACCTCACATCGAATCAGAAAAAACTCCCCCAAAAATAGAAAAAAAACGGTCACGAGGAAAAAAGGGAAGAAACGTTCAGGAGAGCAACAGAGGAGGATCCCTCTCTTATAGATGCCATGTGTACAGAATGAACATGCTAACAATGTAGCTGCTCCATCAACAATCAACATAATATAATCCAGACATAAATACCGCAGCAACGCTACTGTTTATAACATAGATAGACAGTATATGGTTCATACACATAAATACGTAGTCACAGTTTAACAAATATGGACACATATGAGGTACTGTCGTAGAACTTTGGGTGATCACAGACTGCTACAATATTGTTCCTCCAAATTTGATTCAACAACGTCCGACAGTGTCACTCACGTTTCTTGCTCGATATAAAATATATGCAAATGTCACGCTGTCCGACGCAAATTCACATCTATTCATGACTTTGCATTCAATCATGTCGCGATGAAAGTTGCGTGTTTGGTGTCATCAGGTAACCACCACTAGTGACAGTGGAGGTCTCCTTCACCAATATAGTGTGTGATAAGAGAAAGAGTATAAAGCATCAGTATCATCAGCTCACTGCCATCCAGGTGTGTGATCAAGGAAGAGAAACAGCTGTTAAGGAGTCTGTGTAGGTTTTGTCCGATATGAATCTATTAAGACCAATAACAACACATTTAGTGTTGAAGCAGCCGATATCTTACACTCTGTATCTTTAAAGGAATCGTTCCAAAGAGAGCTGAGGAGATTATATCATTCATCTTCGTATTAAAGGACATTTGTTATATTTTTCTTATTGTCTGTAAATCCCATGACAAGACCAAAACCAACAATGTGTTCATCTGTCTCTCAGACCAAGACCATTGGTCTCTACTGGAGAATACTGGAGTATAGTTTAAATTTCAGTGATGGCCTAAAACAGCTGATCACTATATAGTTTTTATCAAACGTTACTCAAACAAGAGGAAATGGTGCATTTGTTGGGGACTATTTTCACCGGTGGATTAATCCACATCTGGTGCTTTAGTGAGTATTTGTGGAATCGACAGCGTGTGTTGATGGTGATGAAGGAACACGTCGACCAGTGCAACAGAGTGGCTCACTGATGTGTTTTTAATGGGAGTCTATGACACAGAGGCAGACGCTCTCATCAGGCTTTGATACTAACACAGTATAAAGTGTAGCTATATGTTAAGCATGGACTATCTAAGAGTCAGTGCACATGATTACAGTCTTGTATTTTACTAACCATTAGCATCAGTAGGGGAGAGTGCATGCTATGTGATTTAAATGAATGAATACTGGCTGATTCAATGTATAAAGGACTGTACAAAACGACCCTTGATCCCTGCAGATTTCTTTTGACTGATGATTCTCTATCGCCCCTTTCCCACTGGACAAAAAGTAGTTTACAATCTGCATTCATTCCCAGGACAAATAACTTCTTTATCGCCTCCAGCTCCAATCGGCAGCGGTGGAAACACGACACCCGGGTGGGCGCGCTAATTTCTGTACTTATTCTAGCGTGACGCCCATTGAAGGGAATTTATTAAAAATAAAATCAACAGGGATTTGGACATCACGACACCAGCTATGGTTTGGTCAAAAATAAATCCTTTAATTCACAGTGTTAAACAGCTGTCTACGGCAGACTTCAGTGAGAGAAACAATCATTTAATCCCATGGTGATCATTGTAAAACACATTTCATTAAACCTGGAGGAAAACAAAATAAACCGTCTTCGTTAGTCCTACGATCACCAACTCTGGTTTGAGAGCTTGAAAGGCTGAAAAGTAACAGATATACAAATGAAAAAGGAGTAACCACCTTATCATTTCCTCTTTTTGCTTTCTGGCTCGTTTGTGACATTGAACGTGATACAATAAGAGAAAACAGAAAGAACTCCTCTACTGGTGATGGAGTCTACCGCCTATCTCCACAGGTTGATACCACCTGCACACGTGCTAATTATGGAGGGAAATAAGTAGACATTCTGTCACACCACTGCATCTCAGTGTTACAGGCCATGATGGCTGTGGCTGATCACACGCCAGAAAAACTTCACTTATTTGTCAATCAACTTTTACTTTGACCCCAAAACAGGTGAACAACTGTGAATGACATTAAAACTGTGAAGTTGGTCCTAAAACTCGGGTGTTGCCCGTCTGCTCATCGGTCCATCTGGACCCCTCCTCCTGGATGATGACAAGAGCGCTGAAGGGAAGAGATGTTTGCTTTTGTTCTGAATGTGATTCACGCTTCATCAAGGTTAGGTGTTCGCACCAAAAATAGCACTGCCTTTAAAACACACACACACACACACACACACACAAGGAGCTGCGGCGGCGTGGGCGTGCTGCTAACAGTGCCGACGACGTGGCTTGAAGAATGCATTGATAGTTTAAAGGTTGTTGCATGTTGGTAGCGACTTTCACTTGCTCCTAGGAATCTGGAAGTAGCCTACAATAAGCAAGCTGGGTTATCAACATTGAGGATATTTCACACAATCCGTATCGTGAGAAAAGCCCCAAAACCGTAGATTAATTCATCTTTATTGTCTTTATTTGAAACAAGCTTTTATTGCTTTGTTTTATATTTCATCATATTTTAGTGAGAACCAATCAGTCGTCTGCATTTCCACATCAATAATCTGATGTCATACTAATCGTAATCAACAGCTCTGCATTTTTCTCTCTGTAATAGATTCACTGTATTCATTCACTACACCCCCTTTGCCAGTTGCGGGTCACCGCCAGTGACTATTAATGGAACTATTCATCCATTCCATACCTCTCCATTAAGCTTGTGGAACAACAGGAAGTGGAGTTTTTTCTCCCTGTGCAGGCTGCTGCTGTTACAGGTCAGTACACCTGTTGCAGGAGACTCTGACTGAAAGCCTTGTTTTGCATCTCATTTGGTGAATGTATGTCTCTTTGTGGTTGTAATTGTGTCTCTTTGCGGTTATTTGGCATCCCTTATTGGTTGTTCAGCATCTATACATCATCTAAACTTTGGTCAATGTATGTCTCTTTGTGGTCATTATGTGCTTTTAGGCCGTTTTGCATTTCTTTGTGGTTGTTAATAGTACCGTCAAGCGGAGCCTTTGTGCACGGTAGGTTTTATTCAGTAATTCACTGCCTTATCTAGTTTGGTGTGTACACTGCACATACTCACATGTTACGCTGTGCTTATGGATGGGGGGTCAAAAGGGTCAAACAGTACGTCTTTGCTCAGGAACACAAACAGGCTGATCCGGCCATTGCACCATACTCGCCTGTACGTTGGTCTGGACGCCTACACAGCGTGACCTTAAGGACATATTTAACTGGTGTAGCATCCATCGCCTTCCAGGTGAATGATACTCACTGGATCAATGGATGATAAAGGACAGAAGTGTGTAAACATAAGAGTCTAACACAGGAGGAGTCAATAAATCCACGCTACGCAGAGCGTCAGCTCGAGACAACGATGAAAGAAAAGAGGAAGGACCACAAACAGACATCCCACTCCGGGTTGCTTAGGAACCTTTTGGCCGAGTGACGAAGCTCATTAAGAAGGAGATAATGTGACGTTCAAACAGTTAGTGGTGGAGCCCATGGAGAGAAAACACAGACTTCATCCTCATATTTCTCTATGAAAAAGGAAAAACACGGAGCGCATTCTGTCCCTACGTACGTGATCTGGTCTCCTTTGTCGGCCGTGCAGCTTGTTGACTCCTTGACATCCAATTACATCCATGAAGGTTTCCAGTGGGAACACTATAACCTGACACATGTGGCTGCGGCTCTGCTGCTGCCTTCACGCTACTGCACCGGCCTCAAAAACCCAACTCAAAAAGCAGAGGGGTCCCCCGAGAACATTTTGAGCATCGAAGACTTCCTTTACTCCATCAGATGAATTTTTCTGCATTCATTTAATGTGGAAAGGTCTGTATTCATGTAAAGGAAAGCACTAAATTGGTTGATTGATCATGGACCATGCCTACCACTCATTATATTAATACGTTCTGTCATCTTCATTGAATGTGCTGTAACTCTGTTACGTTATTCATTCTGGCCACATGACATCTATTGCTTCTGTCCATCCGGGGAGAGGGATCCTCCTCTGTTGCTCTCCCTCAGGTTTCTTCCCCTTTTTTCCCTGTGAAAGGGTTTTTACTATCTTTATTTGGGGAGTTGTTCCTGATCAGGTGAGGTCCCGGGACAGGATGTTATGTTACAGATTGTAAAGCCCTCCGAGGCAAATTTGTAATTTGTGATGTTGGGCTATAAAAAATAAACTGAATTAAATTGAACCTCTGTAGGGAAACATTGGCACTGAATGTTCCAAACCGTCATGGTAATGAGGAATTGTCTTCTCATAAACAATGTTTAGGTCACAAGAGAAACGCTAGTGAAGCCCATGTTTGCGCACAGCATCGAGGGAGCAGCACCATACAAAATATCCAAAGACGTTATGTGTTATGTTGGCTTTCCAGCGTGCTCGCTGTAGGTTTTTGACATTTTAAGTGGGGTACTTAAGAAAAGGACAGGAAGGAAATGGAGAGGGCTCATCATCTGGGGGCCATCAGCTCACCATGACAATCTGTCCATTATATTTTCTCTGTAATAAAAGTGGGATTGTGTGTCTGGAGGAAAAGTCAAGCAGTCACCAAAAAAAGGTTAGGATTTGTCTTCCATCAGTTCACCTCCTTCTCTCTACACACAGACTGTTGATCTGCACTTAGCAAAGCCTGCTCAAACGTGATTGGTCAATACTACGCAGACTACAAACGGAAAACCAGAACGCTTCAGATACCAAAATCCCGACCCGTTGAATGTAGAATCTGTTCATGGAGGTTACAGCGGTGCTATCTTACTATGGCCCAAATTGGTTGTAATGACAGAGTGACTGTATTGGGGACTTAAATCCTCCCGCTTAAGCCCCACCACCAGCGTGTGAATACTGCACTTGGGCTGTGTGGGTGTTCCGTGTGTTGATGTATTTTAATTGTGGAAGGTGTCAGCCCACTGAGTATTGCACAACAGCACCTTCTACGAACTAGAGGAACATAGCGCCGTCACAGCGTAGTAAGTGATGGCACGTTGGAACACAGTTGTCATGGTAGTTACAGAGAGATTTTGTTATAGAATGAAATTAAAATGGATGGAATAAAAAGTGCAAATAGAATCAAATATCACATGTAATGTAATGTCAGTGTAAACATCTGCAAACCAATACATTATTTCTTATCTTGGAATAAGAAATATGAAAATCAATCAAATGAAAGACTTGCTGTCCTACCAGAATAAAAATACCTCGTGGACTTCACCGGGTCCACTCAGTCGCACGGCCAAGATTGATCTTCATTCACTGAAACAAAGATAAGGAGGCCCGACAGTGTAGCCTCGGTGGTCTATTAATGAGCTTAGAAAGGCTTCGACCTTGAATGGGATGAGGCCCCGATTGTCATGTGTGGATCATTTCACAGGGGCCCCTCCCACAGCCCAACGCAGAGCGCTCGCTGACCTCGCTCGCTGCTTATCTCGTACACAAAGCGGCCCGAAGGCGTTGGCCAACCACACGACACCACACGAATGCAATGATGAGACGCGGTAGGTGTAGATCTGCCAAGAGGCGGGTGAGGCACCGACGTACTCCACTCTGGATTAAGAACTCGTTAGTGCCCGACACATGTGGTGCATCATTATCGCTGTTGGGTGAAAACCTTGCACTCTCCTGTTTGCATCATCACAACAAACAATGAGGCGCTGTGCCAAATAAAGCTGCGCTTTGGGAGAAATTCAAAGGTACAAGGCCAAGTTTAGCAGAGCAGTCCGCATACCTCTTGAGTTACGGGAAGCATTGTGCTTACGGCACGAGCATGCGTCATGGTCGGTGCTTTTTGGATCGTTAAGCAATGTCCGAAATCTTCTTTCCATGGTCTCGAAGCAGGTAGCTGTGGCCCAATCCTCTTTGTGACCTTCCAAAACACAATTGGTGATGGTCACATAACATTCCTGTCCCGGGACCTCACGTCGGATCAGGAACAACTCCCCCGAATAAAGATAGTAAAAAACCCTTTCACAGGGAAACATGAAGAACCCTTCAGGAGAGCAACAGAGGAGGATCCCTCTCCCCGGATGGACAGAAGCAATAGATGTCATGTGACCAGCATGAATAACGTAACGAGTTACAGCACATTCAATGAAGATGACAGAACTTATTAATATAATGAGTGGTAGGCATGGTCCATGATCCAGATGGCCACGATCCATGGGGCGCGGGGAGGGAGAGGAGGGGCGTCAGCAGGGCCATGGCAGGAGGAAGGACCGGCTCCAGACAGCCACGATCCATGACCGGGTATTTTAGGGTTCAGTGTCTTGCAGGAAGACCTCTTCATGGTCTCAATCTTTGTTTCAAGTCTTCTTTAATACAGAATGATGTTCATTTTGAGTAAAACAGACCATAAAGCATGCTTTAGGGCGGTGCTACAAGGTGATTGACAGGTTGCTACTATGGTGCTATGGTGTCTGTTAGCTGTCCATGTTTTCCTTTTACAAATTGAACCCTTTCACAGTGTGTTTTCCCTTCATGAAAGTTATTTGAAACATGTTGGTCACCTAAAGAAATACACCTAAAATCTGCTTTCAGTTCACCCTCTCGTGTGGTTGCAAAAAAATATTATGGCGACGGCCCAAATGCCGACCTCCAGGCTTCAAAACGAAAGTCCACAAACCAATAGTTGACGCCACCTGGACTAAATGTCCATTTCTTATGCAGTGTATATGTGATAAAGCCACTGTACGCTACCTGCTCCATAACACACAGAAGAGCACAGCAGAGTGTATTGTTCCCTCAGGAATCGTTAGACCAAAGAAACAGAGCTGAAAGGGAGAATACAAACACTATTCAGATGAATGATCATGCTGCTCCAAAACGTGGGTCAAAAGACCTGTGAACTGAACAACGGCCCAAAAACAAAGGTGTGAGCTGAAGGCCAGCAGTGTCCGAACCGTTCCTTTTAAATGTGAAATGACAGCGATGAATGAATGATCTCTCTCATGTGTTCATGTCTAACAGTTTATTCTATTTATTCCAAGTCTCTCCTGCAGGTTACTTTCTTTCTTGCTAAAAAAAACCATTGTTCATTGATGTCAGTGTGATTTTTGGGATTATTATTTTATTTTATATAGACCAGCTTTTTTGACCGAGGCCCCCGAGAGAGGAGTGACAGTGACTGCACGCCGCTCCTATACCTTCTCCGTGTGGGCGTTGTTTTACCCAACCCCCCGGCGCGGGGAGGCGGTGGGTTCATCACGCAGCACCTTCCCCTCCCATTGGTCCCCGTTGGAGCCGCTCTGATGCGCCGCGGTGACACGGCCGAGTCTCCACGATAAAAAGCGAAGGCGACGAGCGCGCAGGAGAAACACGAAGAGTTTAGAGGGCGGACGTTTGAAGGTAGATGCGCCTCTGAGAGTCTGACTACAGCTGGAAGCATCCGTCCAACTCCTGAGGTACCGACTCCACACTTTTTGTTTGTTGTTTTACTTTGCTGTCTTTTCTGGTCTGAGTGATCCACACTTCATGTTTGTCTTCTTTGGTAACAGAAAGACTTGGTCCGGTGCGCCATTACGCACTGCGCACAGGTCCACATGATCAATACATCGTGTGTTTTAATTAACGAGCTAGTATCCGAACTGACTCAATTAAGAGTCAAGATTAATTTTCAAGAAGAAAGTCATTTGATTACAAGTGAAGTTATTTCTGCGAATCCTCAAAACCAAGCCGGTTCAATTGTGCGCCTCACCCAGACTCACTGTTTGTGCTGTTTTTTTGTGTGCGTGTGTGTGTGCGTGTGTGTTTGCGCGTGCCAGGGACCTGGTGAAGAATGGAGTGGTATCTCCTGGTGCTGATGCTGAGCTTGCCACCCTCCATCCGCGCAGATTGCTCCTCGCAGTGCGAGAAATGCGTGCAGCAGGTCCTCGGCCCCGACGCCGCCTTCAGCAGCCTGGTAAGACCCGAGACCCCCAACACTGAGAGAGAGAGAGAGAGAGAGAGAGAGAGAGAGAGAGAGAGAGAGAGAGAGAGAGAGAGAGAGAGAGATGCAGAAAAAACTGCTGCCGTTTGGAGAATGTATTGGGCTTTTATTGCATTTTCTTTTGTCAGTTTGAAATGATAGGCAGCGGACTCCTACATTGTCATTGGGTTAACTTTGGACTTCTAATCCGAACGTGATCCAAGTTTAAACATGCAAATTGTTGTCTCTCCAGCAAATGTCCTAAATCCTAAAGTTAAAGATGCCAAACGTATCAGTGTGAAAGAATGACCTAATGTATTGCCCAATAGGCCTCCAAATATGGGTTGCGTAACATCTTGGATTTAAATCCTTTACTGCTTTGGACAAGCAGATTGTGTGTTAGCACTTCGTGCATTTAAGGTACTTAAGGGAGGAGGACACTGGGGTTCAGCAAGCGGTCAAAGATGCTCAAACTGACGTCAAAAGCTGCTATTCAGGAACAAATAAATAAAGGTATAAAAATGACTTGGTGCCACGCATTTGTGTATCTGTGTGTGTGTGTGTGTGTGTGTGTGTGTGTGTGTGTGTGTGTGTGTGTGTGTGTGTGTGTGTGTGTGTCGATGTTGGTCTCACGCTCTTCCCCCCTCTGTGTCCCGCAGTCGTGCCGCGCGGAGTGTGAGGGGCAGCGGGAGAGCTGCGGCCGGGCTGCAGCTCCGGCGCGGGCGGACTTCAGCCAGGACGAGGCGGCGGCGGAGGAGGAGAGCCAGCGGGGCGACCTGGTCAAGCGCTACGGCGGCTTCATCAAGAGGATCGACCGGAACAAGAACCAAGTGTTCGCCTCTCCGTGGCGCGACAACTACGTCCTGAAGGCCGGGCCGCTGCCCAACAAGTACGAGGACTTGCTGAAGCGGCTGCAGGAGCGGGAGGCGGACGCGGACGCGGATGACGCCGCGGAGGAAGACGACCAGACCGCGGAGGACCAGGCGCTCCGCGGGTTCGTTAAGCGTTACGGCGGCTTTTTACGCAAATTCGGGCCCAAGACAAAGAGGAGTAGCTCCGCGGAGGCGGAGAGCCAAGAGCCCGAGGAGCTGCAGAAGCGCTACGGGGGCTTCATGAGGCGGATCCGGCCGAAGTTGAACAACCTGAAGTGGGACAAGCGCTACGGAGGCTTTCTGCGCCGCCACTTCAAGATCTCCGTGCGCTCCGCCGAGGAGCCGAACTACTACGATGACTCGAGCTTATAGAGGAACTCTGCGGGGGTCTGGAGCTTCAGATATTCAAGAAGCTCAAATGGTGTGGAGAAACCAGAGGAAGTCTGAAGAGAGAAACTAAGAACTTGTGCAGGTGCACGTGAAGCCTCTGTTCATCAGCACGTGTCGTGTGGCTGCTCTAAGCTTTGTGTCAAAATGAATTCTCCTCTGTGTGTTATTGGCATCATCGTCTGTCATTCAATAAATGATGCTTGTTTAATAAAACCATGAATAAAAACACTTTCCTGTTTGCCCGACGACTCCAACGGACTGATTTGAGCCAAACTCCCTTCAGAATATGTTCATTGTATTTTGTCCTCATCGACAGACTGATGACGAGACTCGACTCTGTCTTAAATATAATATCAGGATATTATCAAGAAGATATATATATATATATATATTTGTATTTTTAACTTTAATTTAACTAGTTTTCTTCATTAAAGAAAATGTAGGCGTTTGACATTTTAGTAACATAATGAGATGTCTGCTTTTGTGCCAAATGTATCCAGAATATTTTAACAACGAACATTTCTTACAACTGACAATTAAAGAAAAAAAGTAATAATAAATAAACAACTGTAAAACAATAGAAGATGTAAATGGCCATGCCACCAACATATTTGGCAAGGATGCTATTGGCTGGCAAATTACAGCAAAAGATCTGAGCAAATAAAGTTGAAATACATATTGCATAAAGCTGAAAACTAGAGTGGCCTGGTTCGATTATTCACATTCCTACAGAGTGCTTCCTTTTTATTGACCATTTCTCTCGTCTAATTTTTTTAAAACTATACATCATGCAACGCCAACATGAACGGGTTTGCCCTTCATCTCAGTCGTTTAAAGTGATCCCCCCAAAAAAACATGAAATTATTGTGCGCAAAGAAGCCGAGGCTCAAAGCTGAAGCTTCAGAACCAGAGAAGTCTGAACGAGCTGAACGGCGACACTGTGGCGCCCCCTGGTGGCCAAAGGACAAGACTGAGGAACTGATCCAGGACCGGGTTCACAGGTCCAGATCGTTAGTACTAAAGTACATGAATTGCAATGATTTAAAGGCCTCGCGTGACTCCTGCGTTATTACCCATTACACGTCTCTAATACCTTTATTTACATTAACTGACGCACCAGATTAAGAGGACGTCACAGAACTGATCCGACATACTTTCTATACGGCAAATGTTTATATTAGTAGATTAGATATTAGCCCGATGGTCAATATGACTTTCCTCAATAGAAAATAACACGTTAGTGTTTTTTTATCATCTCAACACATGTATATTGAGTAGTAGTCGTCGTCATGTGACCACGGCTGCCAAGCTTCCATGACAACTGAGCTGTTAGGTGAAGACATCCAGGAGAAGCTCGTAAGCTTTAAAATGTGCGATCCACTTTGGTCATTAGAGGACACGCTCACATTTACTATAAATAGTGAAACACAATTTGTTCTTGAAAACTGAGAGTTTATTATCAAACTAAACAACACTGTTGGTTTTTCTTCTCTCCAGCCAATGTGGAATGAATCCCTACAGAAACAGCTGTATCAAATATATTAGTTACCAATACATATTTACAGTCACGTCACACACTGCTCGCGCCAGATGCCTCAATATTACTTTAGTGACGGCCGTCCACAAGGAAGGCTCGCCTGTCGAATGACAAATGGAGACTGTTGTCGAGCCGATCTGGAAAAGTCAAAATGTGGACAGTCGGTCCGTCGCACGTTCAGTTCGGCGTCCAGAAATATGGAAATGAAGGCGATAACGAGCTGAGAGACCGGGGGAAGGACAGCTGTCCTGTCTCACTGCTGCTCCCCGTCCTCCTGCTCCGGCTGCTCCCCGTCCTCCTGCTCCGGCTGCTCCCCGTCCTCCTGCTCCGGCTGCTCCCCGTCCTCCTGCTCCGGCTGCTCCCCGTCCTCCTGCTCCGGCTGGCTCTCCTCGTCTCCGTCTGCCTGGCCTTCTTCTTCTTGCGACTCCTCTGCGGCGGTCGCATTGGCGTCCACCACGCTGATGCTGCCAACCGTCTGCTGTGCGGCGGCCAAGCTCTGCAGCGCGGCCTGCAGCGTCACCAGCTGGAACTGGGGGCCGACCACCTTGACGAAGCCGCCGCCCTCCTGACCCGCCGCCGCCGACAGCACGGTCAGGTTGGAGGCGTCGCCCCCCAGCTCCGACCCGGAGAGCGAGGAGGTCAGGAGGGTGTAGCCGCCGAGGCCGGCTCCGCCGGGAACCCCCGCCATGGTCAGCACCTTGCCGAGCGGCAGGCCCGTCAGCTGGCTGAGCGGCAGGGCGATCTGGGCGGGGCCGGCGTTGACCGAGGCCGGGCCTGAGATGGCGCGGGTCAGCCGGGGGCGCTTGGGCGCCGGGGGCACGGGGACCGGGGTGAGGGTCATCAGGACGTTGTTGAGGTGCTGGGACTTGCTCTTCAGCTCCTTGGCCCGCTTCCTGTGCTCGTCACACTGCTGCTCCAGAGCTGCAGAGGGGAGACAAAACATCATCTGTATGCAGCGTCTGAGTTCCTCCAGAGCTGCAAAACAAATCACGGATCCATCCTGAATGTTAAGAGTCTGTTCAGGACCCTGGCACTGACCGGCGAGGCTGCGAGTGTACTGCTCCCTGTAGCGGTCCATCTGGCTCTTGTGGCTGGCCAGAACCTTCTTCACCAGGTCCAACATCCCGAAGTTCTGCACGATGTTGTTGAGCAAAACAGCATCTGAAAACAAAAAACAAAAACACACATCATTAGACATGAAAACGTTTTCACACATCAAGGTGCATTTCCAGCTGTTGGAGAGTAACGACAGCCAAATAATATACAGCGTTTAATGCCCAGAGTGATCTTCTCAGACCTTGGTCACCTGCTGCTGCCTCTCTGCTGCAGCTTAGCCACTAGCAGCATAACACAGCGCCCGATCTCTGGACTGGCGGGGGCCGAGATGCATTGTGGGTAATGTAGGTGCCAGGTATTTCCAAGAAGAGGTGGCATAAAAAAGAAAAAAGACGATATCTCTGGTTCTGTTGCATCGATTTAGATTATTTTCTTTTCATTTGGCACTTCAATTGAAGAGAGGCTCACAGTGAAAGAGTGCAGGAGGAGCTACTGACACGCAGCAGAGAGAAAGCCGCGCCGCGATCAGCCGTTACGCTAAACAGACAGCGGGCGTAGATACCAAATCCACGGCGCGCCACTGAATTATATACACAGTCGGAGAAATCCGCAGATTCATGTGAAGCTCTCATTTGGGGCCTTCAGAGTGAGGGACAGCGGCCAGGCTGCGGCTGCTGCAGCACAGACTGTTAAGCTGCAGGTGCAAACAGATGCATTAACTAAAAACTGACAATGAGCCGTCCGCTGTTGCAGCCATTCGAATGCGATTACCGTTAACGACAGCGTGAACGTTAGCGTTATTGATCCCCTTGGGGAAATTCATCTCTGCATTTAACCCATCCATTACGGAGCAGTGTGCTGCCATGTGAGGCGCCCGGGGAACAGTTGGGGGTTCAGCGTCTTGCTCAAGGACACTTTGACATGTGAACTATGGGGAGACTGGGGATCGAACCGGCTACCTTGTGGTTTCAGAACGAGCACTTACTATTGAGCTACACATCCTCTTTGCCTTTTTCCAGAGAAAAATCAAGAGCAGGACTGATTGGAGTTGGATATTTTAAACCTCTTCCTGTGAGTGAGAGTGTGTGTGTGTGTGTGTGTGTGTGTGACCAACCTTTGACCTGAAGTGGTGGGTCACACACTCTCTCTTGCAACCCCTGCAGCACCTCCTGCAGCTCCTTCTGGAAGTCCTCCACCACCTCCTCCAGCAATCCAGCTTCCTTCACTGTGCGCCAGAATGCCACAGAGTCCTCTGAAGAGACACACACACACACACACACACACACACACACACACACACACACACACACACACACACACACACACACACAATTAAAGAATACAGCAGTCCACTCAACCAGTCCGTTCCACACGATGGCGAGTGTGTATGCAGGTTGCTGATCACCTCCGATGGCTGTGACCCACTCCGAGGTTTCCTCCGCTACGTCTGGATACGAGACGGCTGCTCCATTCACTGCAACACAAGCAGCACACAACACTCAGACAACGGGTCGAAATCTGTTGCTGCGTCACAATCCCAATCCACAAAAAAATCCAAAAATCATTAATTTCCAAACCTTTATTCAAAAACAGAACTGACTGCTTTCTGGAGATGTTTTGCACTAACAGGTTGCTCCTTGAACATCCCTGAGCTGTTAATTAAAAAAATAAATAAAAATGGACTAACACTAAAAAACATACACATGTATGCTTTACATCTGCCAAATGTGAGTCATTTTTACTGTAATTGATCTCCATGGAGTAGAGGCTGCATTTAGCATACCCTGCTTTATCAATATGTATGAAACACTGCTTTATCAATATGTATGAAACACTGCTTTATCAATATGTATGAAACACTGCTTTATCAATATGTATGAAACACTGGGACAGTGGGAAGCTGCACTGCTCCTCTCACGTCTGTTTGGACCTCCACCTTCCTTAAACTCTTTCATTCACATCATCTGATTAATATCTGGGTCTCTTATGACCACGACGTCACGTTGTTGGCTAAGCCCAACTACGTGATTTGCTTCATTCTACTTTGAGTAAAAAAATAAAAACCTGCAGCCAGATCCTCCGGTTTAACGTTAGCGAGTGACAGCGTGAACTGAACCAGACCGGGGGGTGACGGCATGTTTCATCACGTTACGTTTTTTTACAAGCAAGACTGAACTGTAACGGAACATAACGTAACTTTAACGACAATACACAACCAAACACGTCAGCTAACGTGATAGCAAGCCGACTAGCTTCCATTAAAAACAAGTTTGAGGGAAATGAAGACGCTGTAGACATCTTAACGCTGATTGGCCAAGACTCGACACATCAAAGATGTTCTATTTTTGCGAAGATCACGACCTCAGCTTTTCTCCGTGTCTCACTCCAATCTCAGAAACGCTGGCGGCCAGTTGCTCGGCTCCGCTTTTTTTTTCTCCGCGACTTATTGACTGGCGTAATAATCGCGCGACACAACAAATCGATAATGAAATTCGTTGCCAACTCTTTTGATAATCGATCGTTTTTTCGTTGTTGCAGCCCTAGTCTCCTCCACTTTTTGCTCAGGGAGGAAGGACTCATAACGGGAGTTACAAAAAGGTAACTCTGGGTCTGTGAAGACCTGGTCACTCAAAACCTTTAAGGGCGAGAAGATTCTGAGAGGCGTGGCGTAGTCCACCAGGAACCGTACGTGTCATGGAGGAGGCGAATCGAATAACAGTTGGAATCAGTCACATGATCGTACGAGTGCTGATCATGTGACTAAAGTGACATCAGCTAGGTTGTTAACATTAAACACTGGAGCCGAGTATACAGCTGGCCGGCGGAGGGCGTGGAACTTACAATCGGCCGACGAGGGGGTGACAGGAAGCAGCTCCGCAGGCTGATCCCCGCCAATGGACACTTTGGTTCCCACCAGGTCTATCTTGGTGCTGCGGCACGTGTTGGAGCAGACCTTTGAGTGCTGGTAGAAGTCCAGCTCCCCCGAGTCCATGATCTTCCTGGCACATGAAACAGGATTAAAAGGCATTTAACATCAGGACCTGCGTTCACTGACGGGACAGTACCACCGTGAAAAGATAGGAAGGAAGAGATGGAATTAAGTTGTTTCTGGAAATATGGATCTACTGAAATACTAAATAAGTTGTCTATGTAAGCTTGTACAATGTTTGAAATCAAAACCTTCCTGAGCTTCCTCCATCTTGGCCCAATGCTGACAGACTTTCTGTATTCCCCCTCGCCATTGTCTCCATGCTAACATGCAGCATGTAAAGAATGCTAATGGTATGTTAGTGTCCTGACCTCACACCGTTTGCTTTTGGGGTCAAAGTTGAACGAACTTGAAATATATGGTTGTTAACGAGTGGTGCGGATCATTCAGACACGTAAACAGTGGAGTTGTCTGAACAGTGATTTTGCTTTAGATGCCTTAAAGCATTAATACAATATATCAAAATGGGTACAGAGCCATACATACATACATACATACATATACACACACAAACACACACATATACGCCAGCGTCGGGGTTAGATGATAAACCGGATTCTCATGAAATATGCAAGTAAAAAAAAAAAAAAAGTCAATCTAAGTTTTGTTGAGTAAAAAAAAAGAAAATAGTAGCCCTTGAGCTTTGTGTCACATATTAACAAACCAAGTAAAATGCCCCGTTAGTGTATTGGATGAATCCAGACCTGAGCATGGTGCCATTGAGGCGGATCGCTCTCTTCCAGTCCTTCAGAGTGGATTTCCCCGCTAAGCACACAAACTCCTTTGGGCTGATGAGCTGCTCATTGAACTGATCAGAGGGGAGAAAAAGAAAAATGAAACTGCCATGAGACGTTGATGATCTTAAACTTAAACTGCATTTCCTTAAACGCGTATACAAATTAGCTTTTTGTATATTTTTAATGCGGACTCCGTCGTTCCAAAGAGACGGCACGAACCTGGACGCATTTCACGTTGATCCCGGGGCAGACGAACTTCTTCCACACCAGCATGGCTTTGGCGTCTCCGCAGGTGATCGGGTAGAAGACGTCGGCCTCCACGTCCACCTCCTCGGTTAGCTTCACTGCAGAGATGGAGACCAAAAACATCCTCACTCAGGTCTGTCGTCTGACCGTGCAAACGGAGGATGAATTTACGCAAAGACTACTGTGAGTCTGGAGCGACTGCATATAGTCACAAAGCCTTGCTGGCCACGTTACCGATGACTGCCTCTTCCCTCGACAGCGAGTCTGGTCCGCCAGCCTCGGCTTCCGACTCCACTGCTGCCACCGTGAGGATGTCCTCCCTGGAAAAACCCACACACCTCTTATAAGTTTCAACTGGACCACGGGACAAGCTCCTCAACGACTCATATTCCACTGTGTGTGTGAGATATGTTACCCTGGCTGAGGGGTTAGCTCTCCAGTCACCAGCACCGCCTGGTCCTCCTCCCCCCCGGAGGGGAGGTCCTCGCTCACCGTCTCCGGTATGGTGACGATCACGACCTCGCTCACGTCCTGCATGCTGACCTCTGACGAGGCCATGGAGGACAGGTGGAGCTACACCACACGGGGAGAGAGTGATAAAAAAAGTGATATAATTTTTCATGTAATATTGCAAAAAGTAAGAGTAATTACAAAAAAAGTATTTATCTTAACATTAAATCCTAAACTTGCTACAACTTAAATACACACTGGAACACAGTAGGCATGTTCAACACATTATAAATAAAAGCAAGGAAGTATAGGGATGGGGCCGATGTGGGCTCACAAAAAAAAAAAAAAAATGTAATGAGTCTCTTATGTGTGAAAACAAATATTAGTTTAGTTCACTTATTAGGTTAAGTGCTTTGTTTACAGGGTTTGAAGTATATTTTTGGTGTACTCTTCGGACTGTGTACTCTTCAAAACACTGGAGAAGACCTGAGTGGACTGTCAGTGGTTCCCACACCCTGACTGACAGGTCCTCGTCACGTGACCCTAGAGATACCGCGAACAAGCGGCGTGTCAAACTAGCGTAATCATAACTTTTTGGCGACGACATTGGTTTTAAAACTTCAACCGCACGCGCGCTCGTTAGACACGGCTGCGTCAACGCTCACTGTAGTGCAGATAAAACGCTAAACTTAGATAATAAAAAAAACAATGTTCAACTCGAAACGGTACCAAACGTTACTGTGTGCAAAGAACAGAGACAGTATCGGGAAGGTTCACGTTACATTAGAGGCGAAATAAACTTGTAACGTTGAATGCAATTCCGCGTGCCCTCTTATTTACCTTAAGACCGAACAGGACGCATACGACTTTGAGATATGCAATACATCTTACCTTTTGGTCTTAACAATAATACAAAATAAACAGTCGTGAGTTGCTAAATGTCGCCTCGTCTTCTGGTGAAAGGATGAGGGGACGAGGCGGTTCTCCCCCCGGGTGGCTGCTAGCTAACGTTAGCTCCGCGTCAGCTAGCAGCAGCGCGCGGCGACTGGACCCGCTGCGGGAGTTTCCTTCATCTTTCTAACAACGCCGCCGCCGTGCAGCTCTCTGCGGTTGTTGGGGACCACTCGTACAGTTCATTCAAATTCATCCTCAAAAGACTACTCCATGTTATTCCTTCTTCTTTGTGTTTATTTCAAGCAGATCGTAACATCCTTTTTCTTCTTCTTCTCCGCCTCCTCTGCGCTTTAACGGCAGCTAGCGTCAGTCGTGTTTGCGCTACTGCCCTCTTCTGGCGTCGGTGAGCTACTACATCTGCGGTCAGCGGGTCAGTGCCGTGTTGTTTTACCTACATTTACTTTAGTTAGCTTTATCGGCCCTAAATTGTACAGTTGTTGTTAGAGCACAGTTATGATTATGAAAGACAACGAATTAAACAAAGAGTGAAGCGAATAACAGTGTTAGTTAAATTAATAGATAGAATAATATTAACGTATAAGTAATATGTGATCAAGTTAATATTGGCACAATTAGCCCACTGGATGCACCTGACAGGAGACGGTTTTGATCCATCCTGAAGTCGTCACACTGTAAATGACTGGCTATTAACTGCATTCATTTCACAGTGAGGTATTGTAACAGTAAATGACTGAGAAAGGACAGGTTAACTGTAACTTCACAGTAGTCATGCCAGTATATTACTGTGATTTAGCATTGCACTGCTGCAGAATTACTGTATAAACTGTACAATGTAACATATTTGATGTACAGCAGTAAATCAGTGCAGGCGTACAGCTTAACAGCATTATACACTTAATAAACTTGAGGTTTGCCACCTTTGTGACTAAAAAACTGCAACTGCAGAACCTGTGTCTCCTGTCCTTTTGTGTCGGTCGGTTAAAAGTCTGCAGACGATCTGCATATTGATGTACTTATGTATGTAACTAATGAGGCCATAGTGAGACAAAACTCTGTTTCACACACTCCCAAGTCTCTCGCCGCTTCATTTCTTGTCCAGTCAAAACTTCATGTTGGTGTCCTCTCCCTTAGCCAGCAGGTCTGTACTCTCTCTCTATGAGCAGCTCATATACTGCTCATAAAGGATCACTTCTAAACCTCCAAGTACAGCTTTTGATGCAATTTATAAACTACACTTCCCTAATCTAGCCTCGGTCTAATTAGTGCAACAAATAGGGTTCCTTTTTTTTATTAGAGGAATTAAGAGTTTGTCACATTTAAATTGTATCTGCGTCTTTTGAGAGTTTATTGCTGTTACATGTTTCAATTCTAAGTTGGATCTCTTTTGTTGCGGTATCTATACTTGGTATCTACTTTCCCCCCATTCAAATCATGTGATTCTACAGGGAAAATCAGTTTTCTCTTTTTTATTGTTATGCAAAACATTACAGGGGTTGCATTGAACGTTTGTTTAATTCCTTACACGTCTAATTGAATGGTACAGCCCTGTGGACGTGGAGAGGAATATGAATATGTTTGACTGCACCTTCAATACAGATGTGTGATGAATGTTTTATAAAATAGACGTATTTGGTTTAAAGTAGGATTTTTATTCATTTGGCAAAAAAAACAAACACCACATGATCTCATTAACATCACATGTTCTCAATAAATAAAAGTTTGGACGCCATGACCGCTGTATTTCCTGACCACAATACATGTTGTTCAATCAATAAATGAAACACTAATGCTTGTCCTATACGATTTTGTATTTGTGTATGAAATGGTGAACAGGTATAATACACAACAGTTCAGTTTAAGGCGGGATAAAGACAAGCGCTGCCTCAGGAACACGTACAAAAGCAGCAAGTTGGCTCAGTTAGCCACGAAGAAGAAGCAGACATGCGCAGAGCGCTTTGAGGAAAAAAACATGGCGTTCAAAATAGAAGCCCGATTAGAAAGGATGTGTTATTAGCAGTCGTCTCGTCCACCCAGTTTACTCACTCTATCGGTGACTTAGAGGTGGTCAGTTAACATTCTGCAAAAATGGCTAACTGTGCCTGGTCCGACAAAATACTGCAGCTCCTCCGCCGAATGAATAACTTTTATTTACCAGGTGAGTTACACTAATAGAAGGCGCAGTCGACGGCGTGAACGGTTGGTTATTAAAGTAACAATGGCCGACGTGTCCCCGCAGGCTCCGGCCGGTCCAAGTGCTTGAGGTTTGAGATAAACGAAGCGCAAGTGGGCTGGATTCCTCCGCACGTAGCCTCACTGTTGACCCGGTATCCGGAAGTGTTCAGTCCGCCGCACGGGGGCGCTGTGTCTCTGCGCCGCAGCCTGGACTCGTACGAGAAGAGGTCCGAGGCTGTGGACGCGGTCCTGCGAGCCATGAGGCAGGAGGGCTCGTTCACGTGTCTTAAGGGGTGGAGGGACGAGGTGCACGCGCACACACACAATTATATTATACACAGATTAGGTAGTGAACTGTAGCAGCATGGAAAGAACATATTTGTGCTATATCACAAATACACAAGAGCATTACAATATGACAATTGTGTACAAAAATTGCTTTTAATATCTTTGTGAAACATGCTGACAATAAATTATTACCAAAGCCACATGTTTTGAGGGACATAAAAGGTGAGTTGTGATGGATTGTGTCAAAGACCTTGTGAAAGTCCCAAAACAAAATAAGAGCCAAAATCGAGAGGATTTGCATTTTCCTTAATAATAATAATAATAATAATAATTATAATAATAATCTCACAACGTTTGCTAGTCCTCATTTCAAATGTAATTTGATTATGCTGAACTGTAAAGTGTATTTTCCATGATAGGGGACTTTTTAAAATAAATGTGTATTTAAAACATAAAATAAGTGTATATATATATTTTATTTGTTCTTCTTCTTTTCTAACACCAACCTCACATCAGATTGATCCTAGATATTTTCAATAATATTTCAAGAGAATCCTAATAATTATCGCAGTAATCCTGAAGCGTTCCTTATCTTTCAGAAGTACAGCGTGATGCCCACATTCTCCGACCCTCCTTTGATGTGGATGGAAAGAGCAGCTACAAGTAAGTCACTGTGGCAGCTCCATGTGTTTGTACCTGTCGGTGTGTGAGCTCACCGTGAGGCTGAACCACAGGTCTCTTTGGAGTGAAGCGCTATGGAGTCCACATCAACGGCTACACCGTCGGCGACGGTGGGGAAGTCCGCATGTGGCTGGCACGGCGCTCCCTCACGAAGCAGACGTACCCCGGACTACTGGACAATGTGGTGAGCGCACACTAGATCCTAGATGCCAGCAATCAGTGATGAGAATTCAAAAAAACGTCTCTGATTTCATCAAAAATGAGTCCAGAAGGGTGATGGTGTCGTGTTTTTGAAGGCGGCAGGTGGTGTCGCTGCTGGCGTTGGCATCAAACGCACGCTGGTCAAAGAGTGTGAGGAGGAAGCGTGTATCCCAGCAGCCATTGCAGAGAAGGCTCGCCCTGTAACCAACGTAAGGTGAGTCTCTTGGATGGATTAGTTGGAGCTCCATTGTTGTTGGAGTCCTGATGAGCAGGTGGCACCTTGCACGGCGGCCCCTGCCATCAGCGTGTGAAAAGGTGAACCACACGACTCGGCCGAAGGACTAGAAAAGCGTTTTGCAAGTACAAGTCCATTTTCCATGTTCCTTCATTACAATGAACACACACTGTGGATTCATCCACCGCTGAAAATAGTTCCCAACAATTGCCCTATTTCCTTTATTTATTCACATGTGTTTATAAATATATATTTATGTAGAAATGTGTGTGTAGTTGCATCCTTTGTTCTTTGTATGTCTGTTTGTGAAATACATTATTACTCATTTTGATGTGTTATATAAATATGATTTGTATTATCAACCACACAAGATGTGTTTTTAGATTAAACCTGAGACTAATAGTCAACAATCCAGTGTTAAGTATTACAACTACACATAAAATAAGGATTTTCTACAACACGTGCTGTTTGCTGTCAGATCTAAGAGCCAATCAGCTCTGATGTGGCGACAGCCAGGCGTTTCCCATCATGCACTGGGCCACGCAGTCCGTGGAGGGCTACTGCGACGGCTGACTTTGAAATTGACGGCCGCCTTGATCTCGTGGGAGTATCGTTGACCACGTGTGCATGACGTCAGATCAAGTCGGACACAAATCTAACCGGCATGCATTGTGCGCCGATCGATTCTGCGCAGAACTGGCTCATCTCGAACGAGCCTATTGAGCTTTTCACAAACAGGAAGTCATAAAGTATTTGGGCCTGCACATGGGATTTGTTAAGAATCAGAAAAACATAGTGCCACCAGACTTATGCTTGAAAAAGTCGGTGGCAATACAATTTAAAAAATGTACTCTTAACTAAATCTACCTCGGTGCACTGCTACGCTACATTATAATGCGTTCACTCTATTCGGTAACATGAGTATTGGGCGTAACAAACAGTATCTAATATCTCTCTACGCCTGATGTTTGTTTGAGTGGCACCGATTGACACGCATCAAAAGAACGGCCGCAGTGTGTTGCGCTTGAACGTTCCCTCGTGGTCTCAAGCTCCTCCCCTGAGCGACATGTGGCAGTAATGCACCGACAAGGAGAACGAAGAAGATGACCACGAGCAGGGACAACACATGCAAACAATGCAGGTTTCAAAATGTTCAAAAAGAAACTTGACTTTGGAAATGTTTTATAAGAAAAAAAGTTAATGAAACAGACATTACATTACATTTCATTTAGCTGACTCTTTGATCCAAAGCTACTTACAATGAGTGCATTCAGCCATGAGTACAAACTCGGAACAACAAGAATCAAGAAAGTACAATTTCTTCAATAAAGTTAAACTACAAAGTGCTATCAGTAAGAGACATGTAAGTGCTACTACAGTGTTACTTTCCTTTTTCAAGGTGTAATCGAAAAAGATGTGTTTTTAGTTTGCGGCGGAAGATGTAGAGACTTCTGCTGTCCTGATGTCAATAGGGAGCTCATTCCACCATTGAGGATCCTGGGCCCTGTTTCTCGTACCTGGCTTACTGAGTTAGCGGGCTAATTGTCAGGATAAGATGACGTAGGTCAGGCTTTCTCGGTTTCTCGAAGCAATCTTAGATAAATCACCATAGCAACACAGCCAAAAATTTAAACCTGCTCCCGGGCAGGCTTAATGAAATTCACTGGATAAGCTGGACACTCCCACGGACAAAAAAGGCAGCTCCCTTCCTCATTGATGAAGGAGCGATATTAGTTATTAGTTTTATAGGGAGAGAGTTCTTCCAGATCGCCAGGATCCATCCGCGGCGATATAGATTTTGCCGGCAAGAAATACTTTATTACGAGAGCTTCTCGAGCCGCGGACATTGATCACCACAGGCGCAGCTGATCGGCCGTCTCTCAGACACAGACTATCACCCGCTGCAGGCCGCTGTTCTTAAGTTTATTTAGCTCTTAAGAAACTTATGGATGTGTTGAAAGCACTCATAATTATATGACAGTGTTATTAGTACACCATACATATCATTATTGTAGAACATGATTAAGGTGATTGTGATGTGAATACAGAGAATCACACATAATTTATTTTCACTGCTTCAATTGATTGAATTTCTGATTATGAATAATACATACATACTGATCCGCCCATACACATATTCAAACTCCTAGTTATATAGTAATCTACACACGTATAAATCATGTACTATATGTGTATACATATAGTACATGATTCATATGTGCATACAGTACATATATCCTCATAAGTATATATTTATTTGTAAATATAATCTGATTGATTTGGGTGATGAAGCACTTCAAATTAGCCGATACATTTTCTCAACACTGACGCATTTAACTTGTCTGATATATTTGCGACGCTTATGTCTCTCAGCGGGGGCGCTGTTAAAGTTGCGTTCACGGCAACAATGTTGCAAAAACGTTGGAATATTTGCAACGCGTTTTCTGTGAATGACTACGGTATTGACTTCCTCATATGCCTTCATGATCATCCCCTGCTTCTCAGCAGAGAAATAAAAAGAGGTTCCTCTGAGTTTATTGTCCATTGTACTGTTAGAACATGGTGGTGTCAGTGCTCCATTATTATCCCTTCTGAAGAGGAGCGGGCGCATTTATCCAGACGACTGACGTCTGTCTAGAATTAATGAGACCGTTTCAGCGCGGATCAGCCGTGAAGAAACCCAGATAGCCTGATGTCAATCATCTCGCTAATTTAAGATGGATAATAGGACATGTGCTTGACTTTGTTTAGCCAGGTACGAGAAACAGGGCCCTGGACAGCAAACAGTCGTGACTTTGTTGAGTGTTTAGCTCGCAGTGACAGAGCTATTGGCAGAAGCCGAGCGGAGTGAACAAGCTGGGCTGTACGGTGTACGGTACCGACCTCAAGGATAAACAGAATGCTCTTTGGTGGGGAACGCTACATGTTAACGCAAACGTTTGCTTGTTTACATTAACACCACGCAATGAAAAAAAGTAGAAGCGCTGTGCAAGTTGCCACTTCACAAGAGTTAGCTCAAATTAATTAGTCAATGTTCCTAGTTCACAATTTATGAATCTGAACTCGGTTCAGTCCCAAAAAATGAGCTAGTTCACGTTAATTTCTTCTGGGTTTCTCTTCTTTTAAACTGGTCTGATGCTCGCAACGAGCGCTCTCTCCAGCCTGTGTGCACCACGGCGCTCTTTACGTTCCATAACTAACTACTTGAACGTATTTTCTAGCTACACCTACGAGGATGAGGACGGGGTGTTTGCAGAAAGTCAGTTTGTCTTCGATTTGGAACTTCCTCAGGAGTTCAAGCTCCGAGCAGGCGATGGAGAGGTCCAAGACTTCTACCTGCTGCCCATAGATAAGGTTGGTGACATGGATATTGAAAGCTGCATTAGATGACACCCAAATACGTCTTGAATTCTGTCCTCTGTCTTGGTTTCAGGTTAAGGAACTGCTGGCCACCGATGACTTCAAACCCAACTGTGCCATGGTGGTCTTGGACTTCCTCATCAGACACTCGTTTATTGATCCAGACACAGGTTTGTTTGAAATTGTTGAGTTTTATTTTTAAATTGGACAATTTCAGAGTTTTTAAATACATCTTGGGGTTGACTGTATACTTTTCATTTCAGAGCCACGCTATCAGGAATTTGTGGCAGGACTCCATCAGACATTATAGTGTGCAGCTGAGGATGAGCCCACTGTGGGAGGAGAGGACGCACGGCATCCTTTCTTTACATTTCACCCCGCTAACAGCTCAAACATAGGGGGCCCAACAAGTGCGGATTGAGAAGGCTGAAAAAGGATTTTGGGATAACTTTGGAGTGAAATTTAAACCTCTTTGACAACATAAACACACACCACGTATCGCCGGCCTCTAACCGCTCGACAGGCGCGGCGGCAACAGGGAGTCAATGAGGGTTTGTGTTGTTCCCACATGGTGGAACACTTATTGTAAGTCCCTTTGGATAAAAGGGATACAATAAAGCTACTCAGCTTCTCGACGGGCTCCTCTGTAGCTTGTATTCGGGTTCAATTTTCAATTCTAAGTCCAGTACATTGGTAACATCAAAGACACAGACAACAATTTACAGTTTTCAGGTTCATACTATAAACAATAAGTCCTCAAATATGATTTCCCAATTAAACAGACTGTTTTTATCAAAAAAGGTTAACAAAAATAAATAATGGAGTTTGGGGAACTCTTCACAGTAACGGTTTTCTTTTCTGTTGTCGACCTGTCATATAATAACATATAATCTGTAAAGATGTTTAACATATCTCACAACAATTTCATGTGAGGTACAGTACTTTCTCATAAGCCACATGTCTTGCTGTCCATAGACTTATTCTTTGACACAGGCAATGACAGGCCACCATGTAATTCTTAGCTGTTGGAGTTCTGTGTAAGCAGCCATCAGCTATGTCATCGTAACAAACAGGAAGTCTGTACAAAGCTGGCAGCCATGGCGACTCGAAGAACCAGACACCTCGAGCTGCAGGACATGATCAAAAAAGGTGTTGTGGCGTTTCACTGGAAGGCCGAGGGCATTTTCTCTCATGGTGTCCAACTTGCCGGGCCAAGTCTTTATGGTTATTAGTTAAGATGGAACTGTTCACATACTAGTTCCGAGTTATTTTCAGTGAATGTGCCCACAGGAGTTGACCTTGATTGGAGTGGAAACGGAACATGTAAAATATAGCACAATGAGCCCAAGTTAGGGCTCCATCCGGCTTCAGACACGCTCTAATGATGGAGGTCCCACACATGGCCTTTAGCTTACTTTCAATGTCTGGAACACCTTCCCTAAAGACCTGTACATTATTTCACATGTTATGTTCATGTTGCCCTCTCCATATGAATGGAAAATCAGAATCAGTTTTATTGGCCATGTGTGTTTACACATACATGGAATTTGACTCAGGCTCCTCCTGAAGAGTCCACTGTCAGGTGAACGGTCATCGTCCCTGATGAGGCCGATGATCGCTTTGTCGTCAGCGGACTTCAGGAGTTTAACAGACGGGTCCCCTGAGGTGCAGTCGTTGGTAGAGGGAGAAGAGCAGAGGGGAGAGCACACAGCAGAGATTACTGCTTTTATAATCAGGACTTTCCCTGTCATTGAAATATCCCTGTCTTGCCATTGGAGGAGCTTTCTTTTGATCTACTGTCTGTGAGAATGAGAGTTAGATAATCCATACACAAACTGAGTTTTGCCTCTTCGTCTGCTGCCCCTGGGATTGGGAGGCCTCTGATGTTTTTTTTACTTGCCTTAAAACAATGCAAGGGGCTTAATTGCAAGAATAAGCAAGGAAGGGGAAGTGGACAACCCAGTGGAACACCCGATTTGAAAGGTGCTGTATCTTTTCCATTTTCAGAGACTGAACTGTAATTTCAGTATACAGCAAATCTACCCATGTTCTAAATGTATTGCCAAAATGTAGTTTGGACAGAATAGCTTTAAGGTACTGGTGACTAATACTATCAAAAGGCCTTCTCCAAGTCCAGCCACAAGATGCAAAGAGGGATGTTGCAATCTTGGGCAAACAAGTAGGATTCTCTGACTGGGGTTAAGCTGTCAAATATGAACCAGCATTGAACCCAACATGTTTGGTCTACCCCGACCAACGGATCACTTCCTGGTTGCATTAGGAAGAAAGGAGCCTTTGAAAGGATCTTAACATCAACTCCTCCCAAAGTCAAAGGTAGAGTACCTCTAGAAACCTTCTGTGGAACACTTGCAACAAAGCGTTGCAAGTTTGCAACTTTAAGCTAGTCCCAAAAGGTACTCTAAAACTCTTTGGGTAAGCTGTCCAGGCCTGGACATCTACTACACTATGCTCTGCATTGTTAACTCACGGATTGTCAATTCGCTTCTGAGAACATCTTTATCTGTATTGTTACATTGTGTGGTTAAATGAGACTAAAGAAACGGATTGATTGTTCACATGGGGCTCGTCTTGATTACAATCAGAGTAGAATGACTTAACATCAGAGACACCTTGAGAATCGCTAATCGCTTTTCTGTCTCCTCCCTATAGTGGCTTGACATGCCCAGCTTATCAAAACGATACACATTTTATTATTTTTTAGGTGTTGCACCCAACTACTTTTTTCATTCTACAACTTGTTCATGTTTTTGTTTTCTTTGCTATGTCCTCATTCACCTCGAAACCAGACAGTAAAAGGAGGTAGTAGTGTTGCAACTATGCCTGCAGTCTTTTTTAGAGGGCTCGGTTTATTTTCAGCTGCTTTTTTCCCTTCAGCCCAAAAACAACCTTCCTGTTTTACATTTCGTATCCTCCCACCGCTCTCCCAAGGAATCAAAAAAAGGCTGCAGGGTGAACCATCGATTAAGTTTGTCCCTGTACCATGTCACCTCTTGGTTTTCTAGGAGGCTTGTGGTAAGTTTCCAGGTGATTGGTCCAACCCCACATGAGTCCTGGATTTCTAGCAAGCAGGTGAGTTTGTGGTGGTCGGAGAAGTGGATTGGATCAATTGTGCTGTTAAACGGTGTGACTCCTGGCGTGGTGAACAAGAAGTCTATGTGTAAAAAGGTTTTCCGATTGGTCCAAGTGGTCCCGGAAGTTGACAGTCTTTGATAATGTCCTGGAGGGTATGGGATCCAGTTTCACGAAGAGGTGGCTCTTCTGTCTGTTTTCCATGAGGCAGTTCAAATCAGCCACAATAATAACTTCCCTCCCGCAGTAAGATACGGTTTGAATGGACCCTAACACTGTTAAGCGGTCTTGAGTCTCAGTGGGGCAGTGTATGTTTACAACCCTACATTTGGTTGCATCCCTTTTCCATATCTACCAATAGCAGTCAACCATCTATAACCCTCTCAACCATCTGACTGTTGGAAAGGATTGCTACGCCAACTGTTTTTATTGTCCCGACCATATAACTGCCCTATGTCCATCTGTTTTTATAGAGTTTGTAATGATCTTTGAAGCCAATAGAGATGAAATATGTCCCTGCCACCTCTGTGCAGAAAAGAGACACTTAATAGGGTCATTGAGGCCTCTGATGTTAATAGTGACAACCTTGAGAGATGCCATTACTATTCTTTTGTGGTAGGAAAGATCAGCGGTCTACAGAAAAGGTTCAAACCATTGGGGAGGATTTATCTTTTTTCTTCTTCTTCCTTTGGGATCTCAAGCTCTCCTCTGCCTCCCTCACGCCACAACTCATTTGGGTGTCAACTGAGAAAGCAGACATGCACGGGATCTAGGAAAGAGGACAGAGGGTCAGACCATACCTGTAGGTCTGAGCTGGAAATTGAAGAATCACCTGATGTTTTCCGGGGCCGGCTTTCGGGATGGTTGTGAAAGGGGGAACTAGAGGGAGGCCTCTCCAGGCAGCTTTCATGAACGGGGGTGCCAAGTAGTAATGTCCAGTAGGTCTCTGCAGTCCTTGGATGAAACAGGACCCTTCAATATTGAGGTCTGCACATTCTGACAACCCCCAGTGGAGATTTGTGGAGGTTCCTCCTGATAATATAAATCGTTATATTCTGTAGATGTTCTGCATTTCATTATTCTTATGTCTATTAGAGTTCAGGTTGTGCGAGGTCAGTTTAACAGATACTGTCTGTGAGAAGTTTCTGTGAGAAACGTTCCTCAAGGTTCCTCAAGGTTCCACGCCTTGCACCACAACACTCACACCTGTTTATCAGTATGTTGACATTAGAGAAGCAGACTGGTCGTTGCACGTTCCAGTCTTGTGAGAAAAGATGAGGACACGATTCTCCTCCTCTTAGAATTGTTAGAGCCAATAGAAATGTTAGATGTTCATGACGGAAAACCGTGTGTTAAAGAGCCGACCTTCCGGCTGTTCGGGTGTTTTTTGGACGGTCAACCTGCGTGTTGACTGGACGACTCCCTGCTATCGCGATTCCAGCGCTTGCTACTTCACTGGTGATCAAGGAAAATAAATTCAGAGAACGAGAGAAGTTGTTTGACTGAGTTCTTCCGGAGGCTACACCAGGCATCCAATAATTAGCACGCACTAACACTCCTCTCCAGACTCTCTGTGATCCCCTTGGTAATGTCCAGTGCTCTTGCAGTTCCTGCACAAGGTGGTATTGTAATTAGCTGCAAGATGAGTTAAGGAGCCACATTTCCTGCAAGTTTTTGGCTGTACAGCATAGAAAACATGGCCGCTAAACGATCCCAGCTGGATAGTGGAAGGAAGGTGTTCCCATCTCTCCTGTCTGTAGTCAACAACTGACTGTCAAATTAAAAAAATAATGTTCAATTGAATAATACCAACAATATTTATCGTCAGTTTTCAAATTTAACTGGATGAATTATAAATAATAAATACTTACAAAAATGTTGTTCTCTTATTTCAATTACAATAAGGGCTGGATTTAAAAAATAAACTTCATTTTAAAAACATGATCATTTTCTTTGCCGGCAGCTTTAAATTCAGTTCATTCAGGTGTTATGTGATGTCAACCAAAAAAGCCACAACAATATATTCTTCCCATCTTCTGAAAAGAGAAATGTGTGTTTGGGGACTATAGCAGTGGTTAATAAAACCACCTGTTGCGCTGTTTCTGTTAACATCGTGAACCTTGTTCAAAATCAAAATCTCAGTTTTTCAGTAATAGCTCATTAATAAATGTGCACATTTCTTTAAAGCTCTTTCCCCGAAATCCAACTTGACCCGATTTGGTATCTTTACTAGGATGTAAAGGCTTGAACAAAGTTTGGCTTCAAAGCCTTACTTTGTGGCGAGGCCAAAGACAATAACTGAAATGAAGACGAAGCATGTGAGAATTCTCAGTTACAATTTATTTCCTTTAGAATACATTAAAAAAAAGACTGGCGAAATGTAAGGATACGTTCGTATACAAAACAATATTCTTCTTACAAATAACCAATCCTTTAGGAGTTGCTTGCATTTTGTATTTCATAAATTGACATTTTAGTTTTAAGCTGTGTGCAAATAATACAACGTAAGCCAGTAGAATATCACATAGTTAAAATAACATACGACAGAAAAAGAAGCAAAGAAAAACATTTAAAAAATAGCCGTCGACATCACGAGTGACCAGGCCGAGTGGAAACGAAACACACTTGCGAAAACACCCTGTCATACAGCTACACCAGAACTTTGAAAATGTAAGCTGCTATTTAAATAATGGGAATGTCCCGGACAACAAATAACGGCAGGGTAAAAACACTGAGGGTGGAGTTACTGCAGCATCAGGTCTCACATGCTCATTCAGTACAACGTACAACTCTGCACTTCCTAAATGTTGCAAATTAGAAGCGTACTGGTTAGTAGGAACATCCATGACCTAAAAAGAGAAACTCGGATATGAAGCCAAGTGTAGTGATGAAAATGGTGCAGTACATATGATAGTGAATGTATGAAGACAATGGGGAAACATGCAGAAGGAGTTGAGTTTGCATCAACGGCAAAATTAAAAAACGGGAGCAGATCAGAAATCAGGCAGGCTTCATACTAAAATATGATATGAAATATATGTGTAAAACAAGTCAAATTTGAAATAAAGTCTCTAATGTAACCCTGTTTTACATAAAGGTCTGGTCCCCTCACCTCTACTATGTGAAAAGTTGCAGCTTTTTAACCCTTTGATACCCAACTGACTCCACGTCAATTCAATCACAGTGTTTTCTGATTGAAAGTTGACCTCAACGTGATCTCAATGTAATGAGTGTTGCATAACAAGCTTGTACAAAACAAGTTGGTCTAAATAAGTTGGTCTTATTACCGTCGTGTGTTTACGCTCAAACGGCAACAATCAAAATCAGCTCTTCAAATGAATGGAGGTTGTGTCAAAGACTACAGCTTCATCAAACAGAAACACAAGTTAGGAGTCAGGGTATGCTTCCCCAACGCGAATGAAGGAGAAAGAAAAAGACAAGCACGGTCCCGCTGCCGGCCATGGTAGTCTCAGTTAGACAGTTATTTAGGCAGGCGTACGTCTGGGGTGAACTGAGGCACCGAATCTCTTCCTGAACTGTTCTGGACCCTAAAACCAAGGAGCTGCGGTTTAGAGCCTCGGGACTTCTAAAAGTACGAGTGAGAGCCATGTTCCCTTCTCGTCACATTCTCTTAATAATGTCATGTCTAAAGAATCCTAAACACAGTATTTTCATTTGAAAGCTAAAAGCTATAACCTTGTACTTAAATGTATAACTCCCTTTTCCCCTCCATTGCATTTGACCTTCCTTTCCCCCTGATAACACCCCATTCTATTGTGCCCACCTGGGTGACGACGCAGACAGAGGATGTGTTTGTTCCTTTTTTTTTGGCCTGGTTTGTTTGCCCCTCCCCTCCCGATGCTGCGTGAACCGACACTTTATAGCAGGAGGCAGCCGCTCTTCTTGCCTCGCTTCTTGGCCTGCAGCGCCGCCCTGGTGGCCATCTCGAACACCTCCCGCACGGCGTCCTTCGTCTTGGCCGAGCACTCCAAGTAACCAAAGGCATTGATCCGGTTAGTCATGTCCCTCCCCTCATCTGACTTCACTGGCTCCTGTTTGGATGAACCGAAACCATGAAGGGACAACAGGACACCGCTCACAAAGTCACATGTCGTTCTTAGAAGCGCCGAACGACACAGAAAGGACCTTACAGAGAAATCTAGACTTTTCCAGAGACTTGGCTTATCCTGCACAGACTCTGTGAGTGTTTTTAAACTAATGTTTTGACGTAGTTTTGCTGTTGTTACACTGCCTCAATCGGGTGGTTTGTTAGTGTCATTGTGAGACTTTGGTAAATCCCAACTAACCGTTTAAGACACCAGAGTCACACAATCACACAAACTGACTGACTGATCTAGGCAGGGGCCGACTCCGTGAGGTAAAATTGCAGATTTTGTCTGCAATGTTACATCCATAACGGCGTCAGTTCTCCGTCAGAAAGGTCTGTCTGACAGCGAGGTAAAAATATTCTAAATATAGCTACACTCAAACTGATATAGATATTATAATCCTGCAATTTCCCCACTGCGGGACTAATAAAGGATTGTCTTATTTTATCTTATCTTACATTTTAGATGTCTAAAATATGCATTGCTTTGCTCCCGTGCTGGAACTCCTGTCTGTTTCTCCAAACTCCATCTACTGAAGTAATACACCACTATGGAGAAGAGCCTCATTCTCACACTACAAAACATGCAAACTATTGTTCCCCCTCACCAGGGCAAAACATCTTTGGTTGAAAACAAGATGTAATACACAGCGCAGTGCCATCAGTGTCTGATTTAATATAGAATATATCAAATTCTGTTTCTGAATTTACACTTACATTTTATTGAATATGTATTAAATAACACATTTCAAAGGATTTTTGAATGGATGCTAATTTTAAATATATATATATATTTTGTAATCTCACATACCCCCATTTGAGAACCACTGCTTTAAGCTATTCCGCTTTCTGCTAGCTTCAACAGAGTTCAATGCATGCCAGTCTCGTTGGTAAGAGGCCAGCGTGCACAAGTCAAACGCCAACGATGTCGCCTCGTATGCAACGTGACGTCGTTTTATGGACTTCTGTGTCAACTTGGCGAGCTTGAAATCCCCACCAGTTGAAAAGGCTGCTCGGGAAAGTGACGGCCTCACTGACCTGTTTCATCTTAGCCAGCTCCCGGCGCGTGTGCTCGTCATTTCTCAGGTCTTTCTTGTTTCCCACGAGAATAATGGGCACGTTGGGGCAGAAGTGCTTGACCTCGGGAGTCCACTTCTCTGGAATATTCTCTGCATCAGGCACAAGGAGTACATGTTGACCATGGAGCGATGCCAAGAGAATGTTGAAGAAAAACGACAACAACGGTGAAGAAGAAGAAGAAGAAGAAGAAGAAGAAGAAGAAGAAGAAGAAGAAGAAGAAGAAGAAGAAGAAGAAGAAGAAGACTCACCCAAACTGTCAGGGCTGTCGATGGAGAAACACATGAGGATGACGTCTGTGTCTGGGTAGGAGAGAGGCCTCAGGCGGTCGTAGTCCTCCTGACCCGCTGTGTCCCAAAGAGCCAGCTCCACCTGCAGCAGGACGGGATAGTGAGGCCCGGCTGTACAGCAGTGTCTACGTTTATTCACGAGATTTTGATATCTTGAAAAGGGATTTTTATTACGCGAACGGGAAAATTCTAAAGTCCTTTGTAAACGTGGGGAAAAAAGAATTTAAGTTTGTAAATGTATACATATTTGTAATTGTAGAAAGAAAAACATTAATGAAGAAAAGTTGTCTGAACAGTGAGGTTAAACAAGGATAGAAAGTAAATGTCTTCACGGTGACCAATAACCGTTTCAACATACGAGTTTATGGGAATATTATGTTCAATAGATAGTTCAACATAGTTAGTTGAACATTTTTCTTTGTAAGCGTGAGATGTTCAGATGGATCTCAGTCTGGTGTGTGTGTGTGTGTGTGTGTGTTAACGACAGAGCTGGAACAAGGACTGTGTTAGCTTAGCTTAGCATAGAGACTGGAAGCAGGGGACACACCGCTGGCCAGGCTCTGTCCAGTTAACCCTGCCAACACCTCTGGTATCTGGCTAACTATATGAAATCCTCTGGACCGTGAATATGAAAAACACACACGCTCACAGCATTTGTCCGCATAATAAACAGCGTACCTGTTTACCGTCCACCTCAATATCTGCCACATAGTTTTCGAACACCGTGGGCACATAGACCTCAGGGAACTGGTCTTTGCTGAACACGATGAGGAGGCAGGTCTTGCCGCAGGCACCGTCACCGACGATCACCAGCTTCTTTCTGATGGCAGCCATCTGAGAGAAGAACAACCAAATTAAGACATTTAGCAGCATACGAGATCAGGGATGTTTACAGGAGAGTTCGGGGAAGTCAGAGATTAAAATGTTTTAAATAAAAACACAGTAACTTGCAGACAATGTATTATGCACAGCTTTGTCACGGGACAGACACAGCTGTTGAGCCATGTAATCTGAAGAGGCTCAACAGGAAGTGCTGGGGGTGTGTAGGAAGTGTGAAAATATGTTTGCACCGGTTTGCAGTGAATTAAGCATTTTCTCTGCTCAACCGACCATTCCAGTTGATCATCATCAAATCAAATGTGCCATGTTTTAGCACCGCTTCATTACGCGCTCCTAAAATATTATCACGGACAGCTGCAATGTTTCTTCACAATGTATTGTTTAGATAAGCAACCAAGAGCACTTTTTCACGCAGTGCTGCTGTCGGTCTGATCACAGCCTGAATTTCACTGTAAAGCTGACAACAACTCTTAGAGGTGCTCTGACGTCATCTGGATGTCCATTGCTGGTTCATGAGCACAACAAACACACCACTTCCATATAGTCCAGTGACGTCTGGGGCTCTGCATGAAAAGTCTGGGGAAAGTCAACAGCATTCATCCTGCTAAAAAAAATGTAATATCTGGCTTATTTTGCGGCAGTTAAAAAAAAAAAATCCCAAACAGGTAAATGTGGACTGTATGTCGTCACTGAAGCTTCACCTTTGTGCCCAAATACAAGAGTCAGCGGATGGATCTCCTTCTCGTGGCTCTATAACCACCGAACCACTCACCACACCGGTGAAAAACGGTACCGTGCCAGCGATGCGTTCACGTGCCAGTGAAGCGGGCACGCGCCTGACGGATCTGCAGAATTTGGCAAGTTTTCGTTGCATTAGAGCTTCACTTCCTCTCCGTTTTAACCCCTTCGTGTCGGAAGGGCTGTCGCACCCGTCGACTCGACCTCCGGTGAATTGCGTCACGTTACAGACAACTCGCGAACCTGACGAAAACCTCATCGACACATAACGCTGTCTTATTACGGGTCCTCCGTTTGTCACCCAGAATGAGGAGTATCGGATAACTTCTAGCTCGCGGCGGGTTCCGTTGCCCCTAAGGAGGCTAACTATTAGCTTGCTGACTTTGCAGAGTTTTCCGGGACAGCTGGCCTCTGGTCGGACTGGGTTGCATTGCGCTGTCCGCTCCCCTAACCCTGACGCGGGACGCAGCCGAGCAGAGACGTATTGAGAGTAGATACTTAAACGCAGTTTTACCGTATTATTAGATATCCTCGCCTTTCTTTAGTTTTTCCTGTCGGACCTCTCAGTCCCGCCCCCCAGTGCCACGGAGATTACGCCCGCCCACACCCCGTACTTTAGGCCAATGGGACGCGGTGGAATAATACGCGAACAGTCATTTACCAACCAGCTGATGCATGTATAAAATGCCGAGTTGTGTTTTAAGGTTTTTACCCTAAATAAAAGTATCAGGGTTATTACGGTCATGGAAAAACCTTGAAAAGTCATGGAATTTTAAAATGGTTATTTCCAGGCCTGGAAAAGTCCTTGGAAAAAATACAATCCCAAAAGTCATGTAAATGTGTTATATTCATGTGTTCATGTCGTTCATTTGCGCTGAGTTTGAAATAATGAATATACTTTTAAAAGAAAGACGCTCAAAATAAAAGCAGGCATACATACAGGCATCTATATAAATGTTAATTCTTCTAAAGTATTGTCTCATTTTCTCACTTTTACTGTATACACCGAGATTTCACAAAATGTTTGGTCATGGAAATTTGGTTAAAGTCATGGAAATCCATTGGTCAAAATGTGTATGAATGAGTTATATGAGCCCAGTGTTGCCTCAGACGGATGTTTCGCCTTCAGTTGCATTCAACCAGTGCAGCCAGAGTTGCCTTAACTGGGGAGGTCTATAGCCGTGGAAGTGGACCGAATAGAAAGCCCGATATTATTGTATGGGAATGGACATGATGAACACTGTCTGTGTTCCCGACTGATTTCTTCACTATACATTTCACATACATTTAGCAAGAAACATGTCAACATTTTTTCAAAACTAATACTCGTATATAGGTATAGAAAACCAACCAGATATTCAATTAAATGTATTTTGTGTAGCCCAAAATCACAGATTACAAATTAGCCTCAGAGGGTTTTACAATCTGTACACTTACACATCCTCTGTCCCTAGACCTCACATCAGGAAAAACTCCACCAAAAAACCTTTAATGAGAGTGGATGATGAAAAAGTTACTACTCCCAAAAATAACAGCAACAGGGAATACTAATGATAATAAAAGCAGTAATGGTATTGACAATAATACTCAGTATAAGTCAATTGGTCAAGGTCGATGGGAGAAAAGCCATCTAAATATATATCAAGGTTTACAGCTGTTTCTAAGGTTACTATATTTGAGGATAGATCGGTACTGGTTGAGCGCAGAAGATTATTAATAGTGTCTCTAATATAATCTTACCATTAAAGTGTGTGTGTGTGTGTGTGTGTGTGTGTGTGTGTGTGTGTGTGTGTGTGTGTGTGTGTGTGCGTGTGCGTGCGCGCACATGTATGAAAAATACTGAAATGTTATCAACACACATTTTTTTATTTTGTTTGCTATTGCCACATTTGATTTAAAGGTCACTATTCCCTATTATTTGATCATTTCCAGCCCATATCATATCCCATTAACATTCCATGGGGAAACTGGTGTGTTACAGGATCACAGGAACTCCTCTTCCCCGGGGACGGCATGCATGGTTTTGGTCTGTCTCTCGTTTTCATTCACTTTACTTGTTTTTACATACTTTTTAAATTCCACATCGTCAGTGTAAACACAGACTCTGGATCAGAGTAAGTAGTAACCGATACTGGTTGGAAACAGCTAAAAGGTGTGCTAATCTGGTCAAGAGTCAGAGTCAGTGGGGGTCGTGCACCAGGTCACCAGCTGGTCCATGCCCCGGCTCCAGGCGGACTCAACCAGAGCCGGGACCCATGAGGCCGGAGCTTGACGGACTGGTGACTGGAGGTTCTGCCGTCGTGAGATGAGCGGAGGGGAAAAGACGCCTCGAGGGGATCCAGTGCTGATTGGTCTGAGAATCAGAGACGTCTTTTCACAGATGTGCCGCTTGCTGTCAGACTGCAGGTGGAAGAGTTTGTCCTGCAGCAGCGTGCCAACACACCAAAGTTCTGAGCAACATTTGGTGGATAGTTGTTTGCAGCCATCACAAGGTCAAGAAAGAAGGAGGCACTTTCAAATATTTTACATAATAAAATCAGCGGAATTGAATGTGGTCTGTAGTTACAAGGAAATAAAACAGTTATATTAGAGTAGAACAGTACTACTCAGCAACATCACAGTGCAGTTTATTCTGAATCCCAACAGATGGCACTCCATCACCACAAATGGTAACTCACCATAAGACTTTAATTATTACAAAATAGGGAGATCATCCATTGAAATCTTGCAGTAGAAATGTAATAGTCTAGTATGCCATGAAATTGTACCAGCACTGTGTCTTGGTGAGAAATGTGTTTGTCCACACAACTGAGGAGGAACTTTGAAGAATGTCAGATTGGTGTGTGAATGCTCTGTGAATGTAATGCGATGACTTCCTTTAGTCCACCGCTGCATCCTCATCAACGTGACATCTCAGGACCACCTGAAAGGGATTTCTTCACATTTGGCATTAACATCCACTTGCACTCAAGGCTGAACTGATCAGAAGTTGATGTTCAAAGATCAAGGTCTCTGTGACCTCACAAAACACACTTTTAGCATAACCTTTTAGCACAATGTTTAATATAGTATGGAATGAAGTAAATGACATTTTGGACGGCCTGCAACATGACTAGTTGGTGGAGGAAAGTATTACTAGTTTATAACATTTTTATGACTTATTATATTTGACTTTTGAATATATACTGTGACATTTGAATAACATCTTCATGACATCTTAAGCAAATATTATTTTGTTAGGTTATTTTTTATTTGATCTGTGACATTTCTAGAGCATTCTTTATCATGGCCATTTGTATTTTGACTTTTTATAACTTTTGTATATAAAATATGATGTTTTTATGGCATTATTTAGTTATTCTATACAATGAAATGCTTATTTTGCTGGGTCCTCCTAACACACAGAATTAGAATAAACGTAAGGTAAAAAATAAATAAAATTAAGGCACAAAATACAAAAGATATAACAGTATTGCACAAAAAAATAAATACAAAAATAATCTAATAATATATATATAATATAATAATATATAATAATAATAATTTAATAATAATTAATATAATAATATATAACTATATTAATAAACATATATATATACACACAGGTGCTGGTCATATAATTAGAATATCATCAACAAGTTGATTTATTTCACTAATTCCACTCAAAAAGTGAAACTACATTCATTCATTACACACAGACTGATATATTTCAAATGTTTATTTCTTTTAATTTTGATGATTATAACTGACAACTAAGGAACATCCCAAATTCAGCATCTCAGAAAATTAGAATATTACTGAAGACCAATACAAAGGAAGGATTTTTAGAAATCTTGGCCAACTGAAAAGTATGAACATGAAACGTATGAGTCAAGATCACGTGATGGGGATGTAATGGAGAAAAAACGAAGAAAAAAAACATGTCCACACTTACTTCTCTTCCTCTCAGAGCTACACGCTGTAGTGCTGAACATGAACACTTTTATTCGAGGTCTGAAAGCGAGGCGTTGCTGCTAATGGAAATGCATGTTAACAGGCAGTTGCTGATGACAGACTTGTTTAAGTCATCAGATTTTTCTCCCCTCAAAAATAAAAAATAAAATAAGAAAACCCATCAAGCCATACACATGTGGAAGAGTGATGATTTGTTTTGAATGCAGCTGCAAAGTCAGGAGAAAAACACAACAAACGGAGAAGCCCAACGAGGTGAGGACGGAGCGTGGGCCTCTGTTTCCTGCAGAGACCGGGGGGTAATTTAAACCGCCCTCAAAAGCTCACCTCGTGCATTACCGGTGTGTGTGTGTGTGTGTGTGTGTGTGTGTGTGAGAGAGTGAGTGAGTAGTGGTCTCATTGTACCTGGAAGTCCGCAGTAAGCTACTTCATTTGTCCCGTAAGAAAGTGCTGCCTGGTTAACCATGATTAATACCCACCGAATGCTTATCTGCGGTTTGGGCTGCGAGGCGCCAGGTCTACTGTTGTGAACCGGAGCCGTATCTTCATTAATCAAAGCGGGAGCTGCTGTCTAGTTAGCATTCATCATGGGCTATATTATGATATTCAGATCATTCAGTGTGTGGGGAAGCGTGTGCTGAGCTGGCCCCGGACAGAGGGGGGGGAGGCCGGAGAAATCAATGCATGCGGGGAAAGGCTGCTCTCAGCAGTAAGGGGGTTTGGAGCTCAGTAATGGAGTCTTTCTCTGCAGAATTAATGAGGGGGCTTTTCACGCCGTGCGGGCTGCGGAGATCTGTCGACATCCGGCCAACAAACGGAGAAGGGACGTGATGTGGGGGCCGGGGACAAAAACCGCAGAGGAGCGTGAGGCCTTACGGACAAGAACACACACACATACACACATACACACACTAACACGTGTACACTAGAGGTGCGACGGATCATCCAATTCAGAGTCTCGGATCGGAGCAGCATAAAAGAAAATAAAATATAACTTTTACAGATCCCTGATCACGTTTTTCTGCTGCTGATACTAGTTAAAGATCTCTTTTTGCCACCGTCCCAAAAACAGTAAATCAGCAAAAAGTAATGTGTCATTAGTAGTTCTAATGGTATATTACTAGAGGTGTGTAAACAGCTCACAATTAATCTCTAATATCTATTTATTATGTTGTGAAAACATCTCATTCAAGCATCTAGTTCATCACCAACACTACATGTTTCTAGATTACATGTGAACACGTCATCATGATAACGTTGTATTTAAACCACACAGAACCTTCTTTCTTTGGGCGTTAGCGGTGCTGCCACAGTGACTCGCTCTCCTCCTGTTGATTTAAACACGGATTGGTTTTAACACGTTATCAAAGATAAGCATAAATGCCAATGTCCTGACATTGAACTGAATATTGGCGGATACCGATTGTCAGTCCATATACACAGGCAAGTTGCAATGAATGTCAGTCAGCACATTTACTCAAATACTCTACTTAGGGACAATGCTGTACTTTACTTGAGTCTTCCATATTATGCTACTTTAAACGCCTTTCATTTTAAAGGTGTTGTACTATTTCACCACGCTACATTCATTTGACAGATATGGTAAAAAACAACAACTTTGTTTAGGAATTGGATGTGTTCACCGTGACATTGGTTTGCACTACCATTTCAAAGCCTTGAGTTTGGCGTTTGGTCCGTCGCCATCTTGTTTTTTTCGGAGACAGAAATGACCATATTTGGACGAGAGGGTGGACGTTTCTTTTGGTACCAGGCTGAAAACATGTCCAGTATTCTTGCTGTATAGTTGGGCATTTCCACATGGTGGTCTCTGGGGATCTACTCACTTTTGGAGCCAGCCTCGAGTGGCCGTTTGAGGGACTGCAGTTATTTGGCAAAGTGAATAACAACTGTCGAGACAAAATGTTAACTTTTTTGTTTTAGCGTCTCGTGGGACACGGGACAGCGGCCTCCTGGACGACTGTCTCCATAAAACTAATCAAACTGTAAACCATGAGAAACACGCGGAAGAGGAAGTCTTGGGTATCTGCGAGCTCCACCGGAACCCCTAGAAATATAGCTCCTGGCCCCCAGAGGCTTATCTGTTGTCAGACAGGTGGCTGATGGGTTTCCGAGATCGATCTGCCCGTAATGCCGCCAGTGTCGGTGTCAAGATGCCGAAGAGACACATTGTGAGTGGGAATGTTTTGGCCGAGCACCAAGCAGCAGACGGGCTCAGTGAGAGCGTAGCTGGGGAACATAGCGGTGCATTTAGCAGCTGAAGAGCCTGATATTTCCCTCAGGAGTTGGTGGAGACCAAAAACAGAGGTAAAAGGAGAGTCATTATTGGAATAAGCTTCATCCGATGGACAGAATAAGGCTTTAAAATGAATGCTAGTGTCTCTCTGTCACTGCTGGATGCGTAAAAGGGCAACTTTTTATTTAATATATCCACTCAAATGATGGTGCCTGGTGTCTACAGGTCCTTTCTGCTGCTGCCAAGTGGTCAAATAAATCAGTTATTGAAGGTTTATCAGAAATAAAGGTCCAGTGATATAGCAAACGATAACTTAATTACAATTGCCTTCCAATACTGCCATTGTTTTCATGAAGAAACATTTTTAACAAACACACACACACACACACACACACACACACACACACACACACACACACACACACACACACACACACACACACACACACACACACATTCTAGTAACCAGTCATCACAGTGCTGTTTCCAACTCTCTTTACTGCTACAGCTATATTGTAACAGTGGGAAGATCTCAGGTTATTGCTCCATCTGAATAAAGGGGAGATGGGAGGGACTTTACAATATTTCTTTATGAGAAGCATGCACTCATGTGCATTACACGGCGTGGATGATGTGCCGCGTAAAGCAAAGGGACTGCTTACAGCTGAGTGATGTAATGTCCTCTTTACTGGATGACTTCTCTTCTCGGTCCTGACTGCATTTGATGTCTCAGCAC
This sequence comes from Taurulus bubalis, assembly GCF_910589615.1. Taxonomy (NCBI): domain Eukaryota; kingdom Metazoa; phylum Chordata; class Actinopteri; order Perciformes; family Cottidae; genus Taurulus; species Taurulus bubalis. The sequence continues at coordinate 25,393,541 of NC_136599.1, read as the reverse complement.
CGTTTTCCGGTCCTTCCCCCCGTTGACCACTAGAGGGCCCACACTGCCCTCTCCACGGCCTCCTCCTTGACCCGTCAGCGAGGTGTGAGATATTAGTTGTCTCCCTGAAAATTGCCAATGATTTCTCCCTGTTCTTGGTAATTAAACGGCTATTACTCAGAGGGGATGGCAGGATGCAGTATGTATTGGTGCAGGTTGTTTGTAGCACTGCTGAACACACTTCTGACTGGGGGTAAGTATTATTACTTTTACATTGATCTCGGTGACAGATAACCGCTATTCCACAATAGAATTGCAAATGGAGAATGGAACTGGAGACAATAAGCTGAGCTGGTTGTGGCTTCAGGAAACATAGAGCTCCACCTACAAAGGATGAACAGGCCTGAAGGAAGAAACTTCTTTGTCTGTTTCTGATTCATATAATGTCTTCTACACGGACTGTAAAACTACAACACTGAGATTCAGTCCAAAGATAATGGTAATGTCAAACAACAGTTCTTCTTTTTTAGAGACAAGGTTTTTTTTTAGTAAAATTATGTTAAATGAGCAAATATAAAAATGTAGAGGCCTTCTCCTACATGTGGTACTGAGAGATCATATCGGAGAAATCATACCTAGAAATAAACGAAAGAAAAACTAAGTAAGTAAGCAAGTAAGTAAAGTGGTATTGAAGAGCCACATGTGTGTTATACCGACCACTATTGCATGTCCTCCTTCCTTTGGGCAACAACAACGTAGCATCTATTTTTACGGAACGGTTAAGGTGTCAATTTACAGAAGAATTGCACTTTTTATGCATTTGTCTCCGTTTAAGCAAAAGTTCAACAAAAAATTCCTGAAAACCTGTAAAAACACACTCTATTTGAAATAAACATGAATGTTTGGGAAAGATGAATATGAACTACAATAAATTGCAAGCAGCAACAATCCGGCCTGGGGTCGTGGAGGCGGTCGGCGCTACTGTGCACTTACGTCACCATCGGACCCGCCTGGCTCTGCATCTGACACATTGAACCTTTCTAAAGGGAGGTGACATGAGTAATGTGTTACTTTCCATCACTGTTGTTCCAGGACACCTCAGACTTGGCTGCAGCCCACAAAAAAAAAAAAAGGCCACAAAAAGGAAGACGTTGGAGTTGCATCTCCTTCCTGGAGCGTCCTCCCTGAGCGAGACACTCATTACAAGCGTCGATAAAGAGCGCGAGGAGGCTTTCCTGAAATGTAAAATGTAAAAGCTATTTGACAGCCGGGTATCAGACTGATGGATCAGAGGTTTAACGCGCTTTATTGTCAGGGACTGGGAGATCTGGCAACGGACTCCTAATGAAGACGTCCTGGGATGAGTCCACAGAGACGAAGCCCATAGAGGGGACATTGATCAGAGCCACCAGACTGAAGAGACACATTACAGGGACTGGGGGAAAGGTAAGAGGATATAATGGAGGAATTCAATTGCTTGATCAAGGCCGATGGCTCCATTCAGTTTGCACAATATCTGTGCGTGTGATCTGCCCCCGCTCTGTCTCGTTCTGTGTGTGTGTGTGTGTGTGTGTGTGTGTGTGCGGTAGGAAGGCGGAGGTTATCCCTAAACTTATTAGAGCAGGTGCAGTGCATTGAAAATCCATTCAGTGTTGCTGTCACAGCGATTCTCTTCCATTGAATTAAGAGGGGTCAATCCTACAAATCAAGAGATTACGCTGCGGGGAGATAGAGGACTATCTGCTCAGTGGTGTACATACAATACACACACACACAGTTTCTTTAATGTCGGCCTACGTGTGTGTGTGTGTGTGTGTGTGTGTGTGTGTGTGTGTGTGTGTGTGTGTGTGTGTGTGTGTGTGTGTGTGTGCAGACCTTTACACACGGTGGCAAAACAAATTCAACATACTCTGTTGAATAGTCTCTAAGTGACAATATATTATATTAGTGAATTTCAGTTCCTGCAAGCAAACAGTTAGCATTACACATTTGAGCTTTTATTGTGAAAGGTAAGAACAGAAGAAGAGGATTCTGTCTTTCTTTGTTCGGGTAGAAAGGAGGAAGACAGTTTGCCGTCTGGGTTCGGACGATAGAGCTTAGTGTACTTTTGGGATATTTACTCATAATGTAATTGGCTGATGCCTTTACTCATGGAACTCTGTGCCTAAATTAATGACGTGTTCGGTGGGACTCATGTCAAAAATGACAGTGAAATGTATTATTGCCAGTATTTTAATAAACTGAACTATATTTATTTGGTATTTAGATTACACACACATACTGCATATTTTAGTTGAAAATAAGATGGACAAAGACATTCACATAGGCTCACACACACACACACACTTATACACACAGACACACACACCCACACACACACACACACACACACACACACTAAAACCTGTGTTGCGTGACCATGCAGCGTCTCTGTGCTGCAGCAGGAGAGCTGATTGTGATTGTGCTGAGTGGAACGATCTTGAGTTTGGGGACCTTGGCATTCATCACACACTCGCACACATCTACACCGCAGTTGCCCCGCGGCTCGGCCCGGCCCGCTTTAATTATTACACGGCCAGCTAATCAATAGTAAAGAGGCTAATCCTATTTCATCCCTTCATATTCATCTACGCCGGTGTCAGATTTAAACTACCTGCGCTGTGATTCCCATCATCTTGTATATCACTGCATGTGTGTGTGTGTGTGTGTGTGTGTGTGTGAGTACTTTTCTGCATATGCACATGTTCCGCTGCTGGTGTGCATAATAGCAGTTAGTGTGTGCCGAATAAGAAAATAACCCTAAGAAGTACCTTTTATATTTTAACTCACACTGTTACGCATTGATAAGCAGTAAATAAACACTTAATAAATGGTTTATAACACACTATATAATGCAATTATAAAGCAATATAAGAACATATTTAAGAATGGATTGTATTTTTCAACAATCATTTTGTTTTTGTTTGATGATTTGGTTTGGTGATCTTAGTTAAAGACATCATTTAAAAATAAAGAATGATAATAATGTGAAATATGAAAATGTAGCAGAGACGTAGAGTTGTGTAAAGGTGTGTACTAGTAAGTAATTGCCCTGGTCAGTCAGTGGGGTCCTGGTCTTTGTTGATGAACCTGACTGCAGCTGGAGAGACGCTGTTGGTGTGGCGTGAGGTCCTGGTCCTGATGGACCGCAGCCTCCTGCCAGAGGGAAGGGACGCCAACAGGTTGTGTCCAGGGTGAGAGCGGTCGGGTACAAACTTCCTTACCCGCTTCAGGGTCCTGGAGGCGAACAAGTCCTGGAGGGACAGCAGACTGCAGCCGGTCTCAGCAGAGCGGATGGTACGCTGGAGTCGGCCCTTGCGCCCGTTCAAGAACCCATTTCAAGAACTGTTGTCCCCATTAGTCACTGAGACATAAAAACATGGAAAAAGTAGAGATTTACTTTGTATTGAATACATTAAAAAAAGTATTCGATTTATTCACACATATGCTGACGTCATTAGATGCAGCTTAAAACTTGGGACGAAATCTCGTAATTGGACCTTGTGTTAAGATTTCTTCCTTGTAAGAATCTCCAAGGTGAAAAAGGAAAAAATACTTTTGCTTGTTTGGTATTTTGATAATTATCTATTATATTTTCCGACCATTTACTTAATATTATTTTCACCACCAGGCAGCCCCATATTGTGACAAAGGATCCTACTTGACTTTTCTTTGCCGTTGTCTCTGTGGTGCCTCTACTAATGTGTTACAATCACCTGCCACCCAACAGAATGCTCTGATGGGAGGTTGTGGGCGCTTTACGTGTTGAAAGGCTCTGTGGTCTCTTTGTCCTTCCTCTTCATACTGCTCACAACATGCTGTCTATCTGTGACATGCATAGTTTTCATCATCAAGGTTTAGCTTAAAATGTGTTTTGTAGGTTTTGTTCCATAATCATAATTTAAAGCAATACTGTATCCACCTCATTAACACATCTGGAAAAAATGAATGCTAATGTCATGCTGTCCGATGCAACACACATAATAACGGCCACAAAAATGACCACACAATATCAACAATTTAAGAAAAAGTCGATTATTTCCTTTTGGTATGGCTGGTGGCGGTGGCTTTGAAAGATAAACTGACGACACTTAGCGTGATGAAGAGGCTTCAAGGGAAGTTATGGAGCACTCTTTCACAAATTCACAGAAAGCAAATGGAGAGAGAGGATGAGAGCGGGCCGATGAAGGAGTGATCTGGACCGCAGCCAAATGGTCTGACGCCTTAAGTGTTTCCAAGATTAGAAACCCGCTACTCACTTTTTTCCCTCAGACTACTCATCTCTCTCTCTCTCTCTCTCTCTCTCTCTCTACTACCTTGTTAATGATTTGCACACAAATTGGACTGAAGAGATGATGGTGGTTTACAACACTTTGTTGAAGACAAACAGCAATGAACTATATGTATATGATGGAGAATCTAAAGAAAGCAGTCATTGTCTGCTTTGGGGTGGATGGGGACGTGGCCACAGGGTGAAATAGCCGTGCTAGGGAAGCAGCTCAGTCGCCAGGACAACATGTTGGCATCGTATGTTTCAACAAACCATACGTTAAGAAAAATAAATACAAGTGAGGTATTACAATGACCACACGCAGAGCAAGTGGCGTTGTGGTGATGTGGTTATTGAAAGTTACGTGGTTTAATAACCAAAGAAATAAAGAAAGAAAGAGTTAAGAGCATAATAATAAGAGCAAGTTGACTTTACGTTTGTCCCATAGTCGCATGTGAACCTGAAGTAAACATTGACTTTACTGTACGTTTGTCCCATAGTCGCATGTGAACCTGAAGTAAACATTGACTTTACTGTACGTTTGTCCCATAGTCATATGTGAACCTGAAGTAAACATTGACTTTACGTTTGTCCCATAGTCGTATGTGAACCTGAAGTAAACATTGACTTTACGTTTGTCCCATAGTCGCATGTGAACCTGAAGTAAACATTGACTTTACTGTACGTTTGTCCCATAGTCATATGTGAACCTGAAGTAAACATTGACTTTACTGTACGTTTGTCCCATAGTCATATGTGAACCTGAAGTAAACATTGACTTTACTGTACGTTTGTCCCATAGTCATATGTGAACCTGAAGTAAACATTGACTTTACGTTTGTCCCATAGTCGTATGTGAACCTGAAATAAACATTGACTGTACGTTTGTCCCATAGTCATATGTGAACCTGAAGTAAACATTGACTGTACGTTTGTCCCATAGTCATATGTGAACCTGAAGTAAACATTGACTTTACTTTACGTTTGTCCCATAGTCATATGTGAACCTGAAGTAAACATTGACTGTACGTTTGTCCCATAGTCATATGTGAACCTGAAGTAAACATTGACTGTACTTTACGTTTGTCCCATAGTCATATGTGAACCTGAAGTAAACATTGACTTTACGTTTGTCCCATAGTCCCATGTGAACCTGAAGTAAACATTGACTGTACGTTTGTCCCATAGTCATATGTGAACCTGAAGTAAACATTGACTGTACGTTTGTCCCATAGTCGTGTGTTCAAAAATAAACACCGCCGATACACTTTTTTTCTCTTGTTACGTAGTTGTGAAATAAACTCTGCTCAGGGAGGTTGTTATTTATTTCCACTTGTTACGGTTGTTTCATGACGTTATTTAGTTTGACCAACTATTTTTACATCATCATTCAACCAGTGGTTTGTAGAAACGTACAATGCCAGCATTTCTTTCCGGAGACTGAAAAGAGGGAAGAAAACAACAGAGACAGAGAAACACAGAATAAAATGAACAAGCAAACTAATTCCCCACCACCATGCCCATGTATGGCTTCTTGACTCTGTCTTTGCGTATGTGACCTGCAGTCACCTGCAGATAACAGCCCAACCGGCGGTTGAGGAATTAAAGATAGTGTTCAACCCTGAGGGCCTTTAAATAGACCACACTCATCACTGACCATATCTCCTCTGGCCTCTTCACACAGTGTGACCTCCGGTCTGTAAAAATCAACCCCACACCTCTTTGTCCACAAGTGGAGACTGTAGGCTGCAAGTACACCATTAATACCATGTATTTTATAGCAGAGGTTATTCAACTTTTCAGCTTGTGACCCACATGAGAAAATTATTGTCTGGCCCCAGGTCTCAGGCTCATTAAATTATATTGGTTTCCATGACATCGAGGGACCCACTGCCAGCTATAGGCCCATGACCTGTTTTGGTTCCTGATGTAAAGTTTCAGAGATTAAGTTTAACGAGAGACTTGACTGGCTATTATTACAACATACATTACGTTGTCGAGCTATAAGTGAAGCTTTGTTTTATTGGGTCTTCAGGTCAGATCAGACTGAAGCAGGTCAGTCACTCAGAGCTCTGTTTCACACACAGATGCTACTGACAGACAGAAAGAAGCAGATCCTTTACTTATGTAAAGAATCAAAAGTAAGTAGAAGGTTAGTAGGCTACTCAAAATGCAAAATGGACCCTTTATAGTGTTTAACTGTGGAGCCTTCAGAGTCCCAAAAGATACCCATACACAATGATCATTTACACACAAAAGTTATTAAGTGAACACAATAATAACTTTTTAAAAGTATAACAAATCAAAAATAATAATTGGGACTACAGGGGCTCTCCTGTTAGTTTTGTTAAGGTGCAATTTGCATCACGATGACCTCACGTTGAACCCAGTAGAGCTGAGTAGTAACATCGCTGAAAACACCTGTGAGGGGCTTGTGGTGCCTTTAAACTATAACAATATACCATATTTAATATGTTGATCAAAGTTCAAATCAAAGCATCTCGTTCATATAACTGTTAAATACAGGTAGGGAAGTAAAAAGTACAATATTTACCCCTGAAATGTAGTACAGAAGTAGAAAATACCATGAATTGGATATACGTAAGCAAGGTACAGTACTTGTTCTGAGTTACTTTCCAGCCCTGCTGACATGCATGTTTTATAACAAGAGTACAGCCTCGCTGTGACTCAGTGGCGGGCCGTGCATTTTCTACCTGAGCCTTCTGTGTCGTCACTTAATGTATAATGTGTAGTAAAGTAAAGTATAATGTGCTGGCATCATTACAGAAGGGGGCGGGCGTCGAGCTATTGAGCGCCGCATAATTTATTAGATTTCACAAGGGTGATTATTTCAGATTGAAATAGATGTGATCCTGAATTGTTCTGCTTCGTCGCTCTGTGTGAAAAGAGTGATGAGCCTGTGGAGCAGCGGGACGGAGCGGGGCTCGACCGACGGGCCAGAGACAAAAAGTCAAGGGGAGACACTGATCCAGTGACTCTGGGCTTTGGCATCAACTGGGCTGAAATTTGAGATATTTTCGAGGAAGTTTTCAATTTTGGCCGGCCGGTGCCTATATGGAACCCATCCCTCTCCGCCCTCAACAGAGAAGATTCAATTATTTATGTATTTACATTTAAAGGCTTTTTTCGTGCCAGACAAAGACCAGAACTAGAAGTAAAAGTCAAGTTGGCTCCTCTTTGCCTCCAGTGTGTGCATGTGTGCTCTGTAAATGCTGCTGCAGCCTTGTCATAAAAAAATACCTCCGTCTATCATCCACAGAGATGAATTGAATTGTTGACCTACATATTTAAGATAAATCTTGTCCAGACCAACCGTAACGTCTTGTGTACATTTGTCGGACGCCCTGTTTCTATTTAGTCCTGCCGGTCGCTTTGTAAGCGTCGCAATCGCTCCACGATTCCTCCTCATTCAGTTGGACAGAGGGTCCAAAGCATAAATCTGGTGCAGCTGGAGGCTGAAAGTTTACTACATGCTGTTGGCTTTATCGTGTGACAATTACAGTAAAGATTACAATATAAAATGTGTGTTTTCTGTAAAAGAAAAAAGAGGCTAACATGCCCGGTGTTAGCAAATCAAGAGAAAGGTTTATTATTCTGTCAATGAGAAGACACAACGTGGTTGATATTACATTATATTAGTTATGTGTTATAAAAAGAAATATAGATATAAAAATCCCTTCATACATTTTTACCTACCTCCACTAGGGGTTCAGTGAGCTCCCTGAACCAACGCACACTGCACCTGCGGCTAGAACAAGGTCACCTTTGGTGAACTGTAGTTAGCAGCAAGCTAACCACTTACACGCTAGCCAGTTGGGAACATGCTAGCTCCCCGAGTTTCTTTCTGGTTTCTCTGTTAGAACCCCCCTGTCATTTTGTTGAAAATAATCAGATTTTCCGAGTATAATTTGAGTCAGTATGTTCTTGTTATTATCAATTTAGACAAAGTAGTTTTGCAGCTATTTTATTTAATCGCAGTATGATTCCACTGAAAGACGATTCATTATTATATTGAATTATTGCCCAGCCCTACCCAACGGTCAGCACGGTCATGAAGCCTTGCTATGAGTCAGGTTCTGTCCGACTATAGCCAAAGGATGCCCTGATACTCTGTCGAGGCGCTTGCACCCGTTCGGATTATTTCACGGCTCCAGACCTCCAACACCTCAGATGTGTTGGCTGAGCAGCTAATGCGCTCAGATAGGCTGCAAAGACACAACGAGACACAAAGTAACACACATTCCACCAGTCAGGGAGGAAGTAGTGTCATTTATATAAGTATCACTTTCCTCAACCAAAACATGGATCTGTTTGGGGCAGTTCCGCCCTTTTGAGATGGAGCGATAGCCTGACCCCCCCCCCCCCCCAACACTCTCACTGATTTCCCACCATCCTTGTTGAAGGCTCTGCCCACCAATCAGTTCTGTTAATTGCGGTGCAGCAGTTAAGGACCCCGGATGGCTCACATTATCTTTATTTACCGGCCTAATTGTCACACGGATGGCAGCCTTGAATGGGGCTCTGCAGCGCCGAAGAGCGATCGCTCACTCAAATGAAACACAAGACACCAGGGACACGCTAATGCAGAGAAGGATGTGGGAGGCCAGGGAGAGTACGGAGGAAAGAAAAAGAGGAAAAGTTTACGGACTAAAATACGAGTTTAGTGAGGTGAGGGGGGGTGGGGGGGGAGAAAGAGGAAAAAGAGGAGAAGGGACAAAAGAAGACGCGGGTGATGTCTTTGCTAATGATGCTGTCGAAAATGAAGAAGAGTTTGTGGCCGCCGGAGTGCTGCAGTTGTAGAAAAAGACGATACCAGGACAGGAGTGTGTGTGTGGGGGGGGGGATTAGGAGTCAGTCGGCGATCGCGGAGATGTGGTGGGATGCCAAAAACAGACAAGAGAAGAAGAACGAGAGAAGAGGAATGGAAGTGGGAGCGGCAGACAGTGATGAAAAGGTAACCGGCAGCCACCACTAAAGGCTAAAGGATTAATCTTCCCCAGTAGGAGAAGTGAGGCCGCTATGCATATTAGCCCTGAGAACAGCAGCAGTCCCTGTAGTACTACCATACACACACACACACACACACACACACACACACACACACACACACACACACACACACACACAGAGGGGGAAGGATCTTCGTCCGTCCGTCTGTATGTTTCTTTGCTTATTTCGAGAACTGCTCATCTGATCTTCACACTTGGTGAGTGGGATTATGGAGGATTATCAACAGGATTACAATAAAAAATACATCTTAAAATAAAGAACAGTATACTATAACACAGATACAGCAGGAGCCGCACACCGGCCTCTGACGCTAGTGAAGAGAAGGCTTTTGCTGGGTGTAAACGTAGTCGTTATTCGATGTAAAGCAGAAGTACACTGGTGTTGAATATGAGACGCAGGTGGAACCTTGGACGTAGTTTCACCATGATTTTATTTCTGTATTGAACAAAAAAACAAAAGAGCACAGCACATTCTCACATAAAGTCTGCCCACACGCTTTCTCTGCTGCCGGAAAATCTTATGGCAGGTATAAACAACGATAAGGGAAGAATACATCTACTTTTTAGACTCACGGGCATCAGTTGGTGGCGACATCTACATCAGCTTCTTTCCACTCTGAGGAACAAATGACTCCTTCATCTGCACTACTTGCACTATTTTGACTATTGTTGTCTTTAATTGTCTTTTTGTCTTTAATGTCTTTTTTATATTTATCTTGTCAAATGCCATGTATGTGTAAACACACATGGCCAATAAAGCTGATTCTGATATAAAAATACTTAACGTTAAATCAAAGTCATCTTATTTAAAATCTCTTTTTCTCTAGTCTTCATTTGCATATTTTGTCACGGTTGAGCTCCACACCTTCCTCTTACTCGTTGTTTTCATCCTGTCTGCCTGTTTTACTAACTCATGTCATTCCAGATCCTGCTCCACACCTGGTCATCGCTCACTCCCTTCACCTGGTCCTCATCCCGTCTCACCTGCAGCCCATCCCCTCATTAGTCCCTCACTACTTAGGTCCCCTCACTTGTCCTCTGCCAGATTGTCTCGTGTGTTTCCGACCAAGCGCCCCAGTGTTGTGTAGTGTGTTTACCTGTTCCTTTTTGTAGCTAAACATAGCCATGTTCAGCTGTACTGCAATTTGCGTCATTTCGTTGTGTCATGAAGTTGACGTTTGAGTAATAATAACAACGTTAGTATTGGTGTAGCGAGCTAGACAGTTGAATCACATCTGATTCAACTAATCAACAGCTATCTTGGAATGAAAAAAGTATTTCAGGCTGTCCAAATACACCAAAATGCTTAATAACTAAATAAGATGGCCCAGGAGTTAGAACATGTACCTTACTGGCCGTCAAAGAGCATGACATGAAGTTTCAGGACGTAGTAATCTTTGATCTTTGTGGTCTAATATTTTTTCTGGTTGAAGTAATAAAAGTCTGTTTTACGATTTAAATCAGTTAGCTTTCTCGCTTAACTTACCTGACAAAGCTGAACCCCCAATGAAATGTTGAAAAATTAAGTAATTCTTGTGTATATGACTCAAGACCACTGCTATGCCCGGGGTATAATCTGGCCTAGGCCCCTTTAACCCCAGGTCTAGTCTGGACTGGGGGTATACTATGGCCTGTTCCACCGGGGTTCAAACGGAATAACACTGCACACAGACTCACATCCTTAGGAATAACACAGTCATGCCACTTGTTCTCGCTCTCCCTTCCGTAGTTGTCTCTCCTCATCTCTGCCCGTCCCGTAACAAGCGGTGTGAGCGGCTGAGCGCTCGTTACTCTGCTAACCGCCTCCTTCGGGTCCCTGCGCAGTAGACACATGCTGCTAGTTTATGCCGCTCTGCCAGCCAGGGGGAGGGGGGGTCTTATCACAAACTGACAGAGGCGACACCACCGACTGTCCCCCCGCGTTCCACTAACGTCCTCTTTGCACTTTCTCCCATGTCCTCTCTCTGTCCTTGCTAAATGCACCTATGAGCATTACACTGTGTTGTTGTGGCATTCTTGAAGGTGGATGTTTTCCTTTGGAGTGTCAGAAACAGTGACAACCACTCTTGGGGGTTTACTTCGCACTTGTGAAAAGACACACACACACACACACACACACACACTCACTCACGCACACACACGCGTGTGACGGAGCTGTCTGCTCCCTCCTGTTGCCTCATTTGTTTCTGCATCAGGCCCGCTCTCGGAGGAGGCCTCGCATCTGCCCTTGTCAGCAAACATCAGCTCGCTCTTCCTACTCCTCTCACTCTCCCTCCTCCTCCTCGCTTTCACTTCCTTCTCCTCCGCCGCTTTTATTTCACCGCACGTCGTCGTTTATTTCCCCCCTATCTCCTTTTTCCTCCTCACACCCGCTCCCTCCGGTCCATTCTCCCGCTGTTCCATTACGGTAAATCTCTTCTTTATTAATCTCTCTGCTCTCGCTATCTCCCCTCTGCTCCTGTTCTCCGCCTCTGCGTTCGAGGGCACAGGCGAAGATGCGAGCGATCCTCGAGTGTCTGAGGGAGGCCGGAGTCCTCCTTCCCGGACTAAAGGACAGCGGCGCACATGATGCTTCTGTCGGAGGGCTGTGTGTCGGAATGAGTGCTGAAGGTTCTTTCTTCCTCAGCAGAGCAGGTGAAGTGTGAAGGAGGGTCAAGCCGGAGCAGAGCGCCTAGTAAGCTGTGTGTGTGTGTGTGTGTGTGTGTGTGTGTGTTGAGGACGGGCCAATTGCTGGGGGAAACATACAGGCGAGGAGAAGTGAAATTTAGCGCTTCATCAAGTCGTCCAGTCTGCAACCCACAATCACTCTCACACACACTCTCTCTCTCTCTCTCTTGCACACGCACACACGTGTGCACGCACACTCACAGGGCAGACACACACACACCTGCCCTAACTATCCATCTAGTACTTTATTTTTATAGCTGGTACCATGCTCCTACATGTTTCCAGCCCTCCCTTGTTTCCTGCTCCATGCACAACGTGGAGACGGGTCAGCCGCAAGGCGTTCCTCACCATTAATCTATTTCAAAGATTGATTTATCATCATACCGTACCTACCATACATTTCTTTTGTTACCAATTGGTCAGAGGAGATGGCGTCTGTTCCTTAAAGGACTCAGTTGTGTGACGGTTACCGGTTTGAGTCTTCTGACTGACAGAAGAAAGCGACTGTGAGCATTAAGGGGGTACTTTTTATATCTTTTTGTTGGCCAATCGCACAGTTGATTACACACACACACACATCTGAGGAGATTATTTGTCTGTTGATGCTTGAGCTCACACATACATGACTGATGATAAATATTAGGCTGACCAATCATCTTAATATTTTTGCTGCTCATATGAGACTTCAAGAATAAGTCAGGTCATCTTAAATCAATTGTGTGAACATTTGAAGCGTGTGTTTGTTTCTCGATTATGCGCAAAATTGAAGAATGAATGAAAAAGTAGTGTATTGCACGCTTTTATTTTAAAGTAATGTTATCAGAACAATATAACAGGCCCTCTGGAGCAACAGCAAGTTAACATGCAGTATATAACAGGCACCAGAAGAAACATTTGTCTTTTATCAGGGCACTATCCGTGCTAAGTGTGCTGACTTTATTGGAAACGTTCCACTGCTGTGCAACATGAAGAAAATGTTCTGCGCTCGTCTCCTGTTTTCATGACAGTCAAAGCGTGTGAAGCAGCCCCCAGTTCATCAGTATAATGAACTGTGGTTGCAGCAGTGTAGCCTCCAGTGAGACAACAGCTGGTGCACGTTGTAACGCCGTCACTTGTGTAGTGCGCTCCGTTTCATACGACGTGTATTCTCCTCACGACGGTGCGTCATTCGGTGGATTCTAAGGATGCTGGTTGGCTGCATCAATGCTGTGTAACGCCTTCAAGGTACTTCAGGCTTGTAGTACTGCGCTGATAAGATAATTACAGTTTGCAGTGGTTACGAATAGCTTTGCTTTTATCAGCTACGTCGTCTGGGAGAGATTTAAAATGAAAATGTCCATTTAAAAGTGCAGTACCTGTGTGCGGCAGTGTTAAGCCCCTCCCAGTTTAAAAAAAACATGCAGTTAACGCATGATGACATCATTGTCGTGGATTGCTACGTGCCCAGCCCTAAACATAACATACACAGAAGAACATTTCAAACACTAGTGTTTTACACCGTATAAAACACCCAGCACAGCAGACTCTACCCACAAGGGGTTAAGGGGCGAAACATGCAACTGAAAAGCATCTATTATGCTATGCATTTGAGAATACCAAAAATGGATAGAAAAAATAAAAAAATGAAATGTGTTAGTTCCACCTTGGCCTCTTCCAGCTCCCGAATTTTCATTTCATATCATTGTGGCTAAACGTTCGCCCCCCCTCTCTGCGGATCTGCCAGATTCACCTAGGTGATCTTTTTTGGATAAAAAATGGGCTTTCGTGGAAACTGAAGCTGTTCGTAGATCCATCAATATAAATACCTGACGTGGATAAGATCTCATAACCCTTTACTATCGGCCCCTTCACTTCAACAGCGGCCAGATGGGGCCTGAAAAGAGTTGCACTCTGTTATTGATGAATGAACTTCAGTCAGAGGAGAGGCATTTAAAAAAAAGAATGTCTCCCTGATGTGTGTGTGTGTGTGTGTGTGTGCCTCATATTGCCAGCTGTCTTGATGTCTGCTTCCAGCATTCTTAGTGAAGCATCAGACTGTTTTCCTGACATCCGAATGTAGATCTTGAAGCGATCCGGCAGCCGAGTAACAGCTTGTTCTCCGTTTGTGACGATGTCATCCTCATGTGAGAGGAGTTGCTGCTTCGGGGTGACGTTTTGTTTCATCTGCAAATTCCTCTGTGATTTCTGTCTGATTTCATTGGAAGACGGTTTAAAAAAACATTTGTCTTACGAACACTTTCTCTCAAAGTTGCTATTTTTTTCTGACAATTGATCCTGATAACGTTTCACTTACCGCCTTCATTCCTTCGAAAGCTTTCCAAATAAACATCAATTTTACACCCACCTGAAACACTGACTATTTTCACCATCACCACTCATATTTACACAACCACTGTGTTCATCAGTAACTTGTTTACTGGAGCACAAAGTCAACTGCACGAGTTCTTCTCTCGTCTTCAGTTTGTAAGACAAGAGAAGACAAAGTACACAGGATTGATGTGCTTCATCTCTCAAAATGTTCATCCATCCAAAGATGCACCAATCCCCGGGAAAACACTGAATACGTGATCCAAAAGCCGGATGCCTCGGCACTTCAAAACTCATCCCGGCGCCTCCGCCCCCGTCCCCGGCAGCTGGCCCACGCCCCCCTCCCCTCCTTCCTCCCTTAAATATATGCTTGCTGTACCGTCTTAATATCTATCGATCACGAGTGGAGATGACACCTGCCATTCCATATTTCCCCCGCGTCCCATTCCCCTGCCGCACACGCCCGGGTGCGGGGATGCTGAGCGGCAAGTGTCTGAAGGTCACAAGTCTGGAGATATGGATGGATGTCAGGGCGGTGCGGCAGCCGGTCAGCGAGTTCAGCCCCATATGTGTGCGGGAAGTAGAGAGGGAGGTGATTGGGGAGGAGGGGAGTGCGTTTCCATAATGCCACACAGCATATATGTGAGAGTACAGTATAGCCTCTCTCTCCTTCTGCCTGTCCAGGATAGAGGGCATTCATTATCTGCTGGCCCGCCGGGACCTCCCTCCTCTTTAGGATGTATGCGGCGGTTTAAAGCAAGCCAATCAGAGCAGAGGGGGAGGAAAGGGTTACGCGCACATTTAACGGCGTACAGTCCGTCCACTGTAACCATGGCGATCCGCTCACATGATGGGATGACACAGTGGCGGTGGAGTTCTGTTCATCCCGGGCCTTCTTCATGAACGTAACCCCTGACATCATTATTTCAGGATCTCCTCTTTCACCTCTTCTCTTGACCCAGAGTGATGCCAGCACAAACAAGCTCGTTTATCAAGCTTTCAGACAGAGCTTCTTTCTTAGACCATCTCTATCTGGTGAATGCCGGACATCGCTGTGACATCCTCAGGGTTATTTTTTCCAATTTCCTAAATCTCTCTCCACAGCCGCAGCAGACTGTCTCCGTCTGAGTCGCAGTCTCCAACCCTGAGCTTGATGAACATCAGAGGTTTCTCTCATCTCGCTCCTTGTGACTGGTTAACTGGTGGACTGGCCCTTTACTTGACATCGCTTTGTATTTTTACATGCTTTTTGTATTTCGTTCCTATAAAATTACACGTACATTGCTTTGCTGTTTTTTTTACATCATATTAAATTGTCAAGCGTGGCAGTTTTCATAGCGACAACAGCAAACTATTTGAAAAAAAATTAGCAAAAAAAAGATTTATTAAAGTACCGTCTCTACACACACACACACAATTCTGTAATCATGTATTTGTTCAACTACATCTCCCTGCTGAAGTGTGTGTGTGTGTGTGTGTGTGTGTGTGTGTGTGTGTGTGTGTGTGTGTGTGTGTGTGTGTGTGTGTGTGTGGCATTAATGAAATGATAATTGGAGCTGGGAATAATTAATCAGTCATTACTCTGTACAATCAGAATAAATGTGTTGTTAACATGGATTTGACACCATGAGTGCACAAGCTTGCTTAGTGTATACAGCGAGTACACACACACACACACACACACACACACAAATGTCGAAAACACTTCCGTGTCGTGAGGAATCAGTGGCAGCAGCGATGCTACGCCACTTTCTGAGGCTAATTGAGGTTAATGAATGTAACTAGTAAGTAAAAACACATTAGCCGAATAATTAAGACTACCGTCAGTGTGAGCAGCGAGTTTGTTGGGAACACCGCAGGAAATTACACAACCTATCAAACAACCCCCCTCGCGCTTTGTCAAGACGCTGAAATATGCGTTTCAATTGAGAATTCATCGGTGCCATTAAAGCAAAGCAGAGTTATCTATTTGTTTTAGCACCTGACAGATAATGACGGTTGATCCTGGCAGCGGAATGACGAGATTGTTACGGGACAGGGAGATGGACAAGAGACAGAGGCAGAGAGACAGGCAGAACGCTAGATAAACAGCGGGGAGACAAAGGTTCCCAACCCTGACACACACACACACACACACACACACACACACACACACACACACACACACACACACACTTGGCCTGGAGACAGACGGAGAAAGATAGAGGAGGCTGACATTACATCCATTCAGATAAGGGAGCGCTGGGGGACACAATAAGCTCTGAGGAGAGGAGAGGAGCGGGAATACCTTTTTTATTCTTCTTTTGTTCGACTCAACAATTAAGCTTTTATTTGAGTAACATCTAGTTTAGACATGAAAAGGGAATATGTGGCTGGATTGAAGAGCAAGTTTGCCGAATGTGTTGGAATATACAAGTGAAAATCTTTTGGGACAATATTTACAGGAGGCATTCTTTCTATTCAAATCGTATTTCCCAGGCTGCTCCTCCAGTACGAGTGAGGACTTAAAGCGTCTCTCATAGACGGTATAGTCATCGTGCATCAACCATTGGTTTGTGGTCATTTTGAAGCCTTGAGTTCGGCCATTTGGCCGTCGCCATCTTGGATTATGGCCATTGCCATGATGTGACGGAGTTACCTTATGGAATGTGGAGGAGAGAGGTAGAAACACTGGATTAAACACTGGATCCCCCTGAATCCTAAACATCGTTCCTTCCATTATACATGTTCTTTATGATAATAATCTAGTTGGGATATGTTTGACACAGAGAAAAAGAAGAACAATTACTTCCATAGATCACAATATTTGTCCTCTTTAGACGTGTGTGTGTGTGTGTGTGTGTGTGTGTGTGTGTGTGTGGGAGACCTCCCGGCTGCTCCTCCATTGACTTTCACTTTGGCTGATACAGGATGTCAGTTCATCAGTCGATTGAATATCTACCAGCCATTTTATTTATGACACGCTGGATGAAGTGTTGCTGCTCGCTTTCTCTTCTTCTCCGAAGAGAGAGAGAGAGAGAGAGAGAGAGAGGCAGAGAGAGAGAGAGAGGCAGAGAGAGAGAGAGGGAGGCAGAGAGAGAGAGAGAGGCAGAGAGAGAGAGAGGCAGAGAGAGAGAGAGAGAGGCAGAGAGAGAGAGAGAGAGGCAGAGAGAGAGAGAGAGAGGCAGAGAGAGAGAGAGAGGCAGAGAGAGAGAGAGAGAGGCAGAGAGAGAGAGAGAGAGGCAGAGAGAGAGAGAGAGGCAGAGAGAGAGAGAGGCAGAGAGAGAAAGAGAGAGAGAGAGAGAGAGAGAGAGAGATCAATATACTTTTACTGAAAGCCCTTGTGTTGCAGGAACAGAGAAAGGAAGGAAGGAAGGAGAGAGGACAGAGAAAGGAAGGGAAGGGGACCGGGGGAAGGAAGCAAGTTGTAAAAAGGATGTAAGGAAAGAAGGGAGGAAGCAGAAAGTCTGACATACTCTGTGTGGAGTGTGCAGTGGTTCTGGGCTCGAGCGGTGAGCTGCAAATAAGAAAATCCCTCTAAACAGGAAATGCTGCCAGTAAGACAGAGCTGCACTTTTGACATTTTAATCCTCTTCTACATGAATCGTGTTTTTTGTCCATCCGACTTTTTTTTAAGATTAGGGTTGTTAAATTGATAGTGGACCACACATCCCATGTGTGTGCCCGTACAGACCTCCGGTTCTGCTGAGCGAGGCCCATGAGGCCGTAATCCAAGATGGCGACGGCGTACTCGCCAAACTCCAGGCTTCAAAGCGGCGGTCCACAGACCAACGGGTGACGTCACGATGACTGCGTCCACGTCAGACACTCTATGGTACAGACCCTCTGCCAGATGACGTCATCGCAAACATGCGCAAGCATTTTGGTGAAGGAAGTGGCGTTTTGCCTCAGCCGTCCAGACAAGTGAGCAAGCTTTAAACTGTGAATTAAAACTGTATCAACATGTCTGGTCACTCGGTTGTTAGAGAGATATTCCAACAGATTCAAGTTCTAGAGAATTCAGAAAACAGGATCATGACCGTTTCAGAGCAGCAGGTGTTTTAGGTGAAAGAGTGACCGTGTTAACTGGTGACTTTCAACCGAATAACCGAATGCCTCAGTGGTTACTCACGTAAATGTCTGTTGTTGATCATAAACACAGATGAGAATCTATTTAAATGGGCTGAAGGCTTCATGCTCTGTTGGCGTTCTGGCATCACTTCGAGTCACCAGTTAACACGGTCACGTGTCAGACCGAAACACCGGCGTCGTCTGTAGCTGCAAGCTACTAAACGTTTTGACAAAAAAGTGCCCGTTTTTAAAGTCGAACCTCAAGCAGAAGTAGAGCGTCAGTTCAGCCGTGGACGCCATCAGTTCTAACTCCATATTTAGAAGCAATTCTACGAAAATTAGCAACACGTTGCTAGAAAGACGTCGAACGCAAAACCCTTGTCTCCCTATGGATCGCCTGGCGTGCGCTCCTCTCCCGAGCCGTGTTTTTCTACGCTTTTTAGAAAACTTTAGAAACTTCCTTTTAATTTTGATGCTGGACGTGGTAGAAACGGATAATGGCAAACACAGGCGAAAGGCTGGTTATTAACTATGATTTGTTTTACCCCTCCTCCTCATTCCATAGCAGAGAAGCAGCAAGAGTTTGTCATCTGCTTGACTCGATTTTTTTTTCTCCCAGACGCGCTTTGTAGAGGGGCGTTTTTGAAGCGGTTGCGCATGCTGACAGTGATCGAGCCTGTAGTCATGAAATATCAAGCTTAAAAAACAACATTAAGTATGGTTTTGAGCCCCCTGGGTCTCCAGAAAAGCAAAATACAAGATGTCAAAATCCTGCAAAATCCATTCATATGTAAACCACGTAACTGTGATGACGGAAGTATAAATAGCAACGAGGTCTGAGTGAACGGGAGGGTCTAAAAACACCGGATTACAAGCAGGAAGCCATATTTGTGTCCCACGTGAATCGTTATCTGGCACATCATACTTTGGAATGAGGACATTTCAACTGGTTATGAAACAGTCAGTATAATACTGATGCAATACCTACATAAGTAAGCGAGAAGATTGTCTATTTCCTAATTATTATTATTATTATTATTAATCGTTATTATTAAGTTCTGCTCAATTCTTGTCATGATTCCGGCAAAATCCAGTTCACCAGAAACTCCTTCAGCTCAGTGCGGCAGCAACCAGCCCACCTTAACAGACAAGCTCAGTGGGGAGGAGAGCTCAGCGTCGCACTCCTGCTTTTGTCCACAGGGGCCGGCAAAATGCGAAAATCAACAAAAAATTCATTAAAATACACACGTCTTGTCCTTCGACATAATGCTCGGTGCCCGTTGGCTCATGCGAGGATTCCTCCGCTGCTCTGGAGTCAGTGGTTTGGACGCCGGGCTCACATTTAGCTCAGGAGGTTCCGCGCTGGGAGACAATGGCTCCCATAAACATCCGCGCACACACATTTGGCCCGATGCTTCTCCCAGTATATCACACCAAACTACTTCACTGAATTCTCTTCTATTATTGAATGAAAGCATATTACTGTCATTTTTCATTTACCGGCGAACGCAATCCACAGTAAAAAAAAAAAAAAAAGGAAAAGAAAAGTTCCTTTCTCATTAATTTCCCTTTGCAGAACGTGCTGCTCCCCCCGAGGAATGAGGGGAATAAGGCCGATAAACAATTTAGACAGATGCTCCATCAGAGCGTGGCCGAGGAAGTCTCGCTCCTTATTCAGATCAGCTTTTTACTTGCAACGCTAAGGTGGATGTGGAGGCATTTGATGATGAGACATTTAACGATTAACATGCTGTTGATCTTCCTGGGCTCTGTCCGCTGGGGAGTCTTCCTCCCAAGAAGGAACTGAGGTCATCCAACATGCACCGTGATATGACTTCTTTCTACTTTATTTAGTCATAGATGGGACCATTGCAAAATGAAGAACTTTGTGTGAATACTCATAAGTTAGTATTTGTCATTTGTGTGTGAAGCAATTTGAAATGTCACTTCTCTATTTGTGTGAAATTCTCTTCCAATCAGTGCACCACGCTCTGATTGGTCAGGAGGCGATGCTTCCATATCTGTTCTTGCCGAAGTGATCCATCCCTGTAAGAAGTGAAACCTCCGTCATAGGACTGAAACCTCAAAATGAACCCTGAAGTCACCTTCGCTCACCCCAAATCCTGCTTGGGTCCAGGGCCCAGTTTGTCCTCTAGCATGTTGTCAGGAGTCGGCCTTCGTTGAGTTTCAATCTTACTTTCAAAATATTTTTTTGACTGACTTCCTGGAGCACGAGCTCCTCAAAAGACTTGAACATGGAGGGAAAATGCAGTTTCAATGATTGGTTACATCTTTTCAACCAACATAAAAGTCCCGACCTATACTATCACTACACAATATTTATGCGATATGCTGACTTTTGCGATCTGAAATATATATGAATATTTTGATCTGCAATTTTTTTCAGTTGGTCAAGATCTGTTTTATCTAATAATATAACGTTTTCTCTCGGTTAATCTCTCCTCAGTCTTTTTCTAATAGGCCTATAGCCAATAAACTAAAATATGTATTATCCTCATCAACCAATTTACTTTTACTTTGTTGAAGTCATCTAACACACAATTCAAAAGATAAGGAAATTGAATATTCTATCTCTATTGATCAAAGAACCTCACGGTTCTTCACGCATGTGAACCATGGATTAATGACACAGTTTAACATTTAACCATTACAATGTGAAACTAAGTTTTACTGACTGCAATAAGCAAATCATTCCCTGGTGTGGAGGAGAGTGGGTGAGGGTGGGATGCTCGAGGAAACGGGTGAGGAGGAAAGAAAGAAAACAACAAAAAGAAATGGAGGATAGAGAGGAGTCAACAGGAGAGAAAGAGAGGCTGAAAGTTGAGAAAAGGAGCCCTCCCTACTTTAAAGAGCCGTGTCAGCCGGCGCTGATGGATGTGGTCAAACATCAATACGGCGTGAATGATGAGTCCTGGCAGCACGTCGTTACACCCGCTCACACACATACCGGGCTACAGTACATTCACAGTTGTACGCACTCACGCAGCACTTTGCAAAAGTGCCCCCCTCCTTTTTTTCGATCCCTCTATAACCTCCATTCCAATTTCTATATTAAAATGTCTCCCATTGTTTTATGTGACTTGGCACATTGCTCCTTGCACTCCAATGTCAGCGCGCAGATAAATAAGCGGATGTGCAGTAAAGGGCAGCGCTATCACACGCGCCCCTCTCGCTCCGAGCCTCGGCCCGCTTTCCGGAAAAGAATTCGCCGTGCAGCTCGCCTGCTCACGGCCCGCGTGCGAGTCATGTGACATGTTGCCTGGTGTGACCTCTTGGCTCTGGAAAGGATGTTTGCAGTATTAACACCCAACGCTAATATTCAGGGTTTGTGCATGTTATAGGTGTCGACGTCACGGTTCTCTATGTGACATTCAGGACGTTTATGTAGCAGCAAACAACTATTATCAATGTGAAGATAGAGTGGGGTGTTGAGCCCGTGCTTTTAGTGCACGTGCGTGCCGCGTGGCGCTTGCTTAGGCTGACGGCGGCGTCCTGACCTACGCCGTCGTCGTGGAAGAGCAGCGCCTCTATTCTCACAGCAGCGCCCCCTTTTCTCACTCAAAAGTGCCACAAACCTGCATTCTTTCTACTCGCCAGAGAGGGCGACTCCTCCGATTGCAAAAAGAAGTCTGATTGTATAGAAGTCTATGAAAAAAATGACTCAATTGGTAACATTTTGGTCGCCTAAATAATGTCTTTCGGTTTTGCTTAGCTCCTCCCTCTCTGGTTGCAAGAAACCAAGATGGTGACGGTCCAAAACTTGGCGCCATATTGAGAGCTGTGTGGAGGCAATCTCTGTGCTCTGAATTCAGTAAACGAGATCATCAGAGAGACGTTTGTCTATTTCTATATAGTTATACTCCTATTTCTTGTTATCGGTGCCAGCGGGTTGGTTTTCCCTGTTAAATCAAATAAAATCTTCCAGGTTCACCAGCTTCAGTAACCTTTAAACACCTTATATTTAATTCATGCCCATCGTTCATAATCTGATTGGATTTGTTTTCTTTCTTTTGTTTACAATCTAGACATAATTCTACAAACAATTGTGGAAAACAATACAACAACTGACTTATTATTTCCCCCCCTTAGACTGAAAAGCTGATGAGTGCAGATATTTTTAATTTTGCTAACTCTTTAGTCCTGCTGTTTATTTGACGTTTATTTCCGTCCTAATTGAACATTTTCCAGAAATAATTCACAAAAAATATATAACAAAAAGGTATTATATTAAATACAAAATTGTCATGCACCACCTAGTTTTTAAACATTTTGTTTGTTTTTGAATTTGCAATGTAAAAATTCTTAATTACCTTTTTACAACCATACAGAAGTGACCCTCTTTGACGGATATATACATCTATTCTTTGTTTATTTGACCATTTTTTCTTAAACGTACCTATTCCCCTAAATTCATAAGGTCTCTCTTTAATTTCAAACAACCTCTGAATAAAGTTACGAAGCAAACGACTGCGCGCTTTTTAAATTACCTGTGCAGTTTTTAGCATTTTAAACCAAGTTTGTTGGTTGGTTCATAATAATTTAATACATTTTCAATAATTATTTTGTAGAAGGAACATTTTATGAGTGTAGGTTTTGTTCCCACACTGTAGTTTAATGTATTGAACCATGAGAGAACATATACAGCAAATACAGTTCTGATTGAAGAGTTTTGCGACGCTTTCAGACGTTTTTACATTATTTATGTGTGAGTGACCATCATAACTTATGATTATCATTATGATTATCACACAAAGAAGTGTATTTTCATACACTCACTCGCATTCATTTCACACACTTTCTATTGAAACATCATTTATCATAATTCATTTTTTCTCCATTATTGATTTGCCGATTACCAAATATCTTTCGTCACCACAGCAGTTGTTCTCTTTTAATTAAAATGCAGTGATAAAAAAAATAATGAATCAAGCAAATGGAATTGTATCTATTAAAAGATGGGTTATATGATGCTTAGACATAATGACGGATGTTTTCAAGGAACTTAAAGCTACGACGAGGAACTCCTTTTTGTGTCGATTTTGGTGCTCCCTTTGGACAAAAGCGTATTTTCAGAGCACCAGACTCCCTTCAGAAAACCTCTCACATCGCTGCAGCAGGGTGAGCTCTGCTCCTGGCCGGAAGAGAGTCTACCGCTGCCGGCTGCGGAGCTCCGCCTCCTACCGCCGAAGCTCCGACATGTCGGCCAAAGTTCAAAGCTGGACCTGGGTCTTTTTAGGCTGGTCGCTGGAGGCTGGAGGCCCCGCTGGAGGCTGGAGGCCCCACTGGAGGCTGGAGGCTGGAGGCCCCGCTGGAGGCTGGAGGCTTGAGGCTGGAGGCCCCGCTGGAGGCTGGAGGCTAGAGGCCCCGCTGGAGGCTGGAAGCCCCACTGGAGGCTGGAGGCCCCGCTGGAGGCTGGAGGCTGGAGGCCCCGCTGGAGGCTGGAGGCCCCACTGGAGGCTGGAGGCTGGAGGCCCCACTGGAGGCTGGAGGCCCCACTGGAGGCTGGAGGCCCCACTGGAGGCTGGAGGCTGGAGGCCCCGCTGGAGGCTGGAGGCCCCGCTAGAGGCTGGAGGCTGGAGGCCCCGCTAGAGGCTGGAGGCTGGAGGCCCCACTGGAGGCTGGAGGCCCCACTGGAGGCTGGAGGCTGGAGGCCCCGCTGGAGGCTGGAGGCCCCGCTGGAGGCTGGAGGCCCCGCTGGAGGCTGGAAGCCCCACTAGAGGCTGAAGGCCCCGCTGGAGGCAGGAGGCCCCGCTAGAGGCTGGAGGCTGGAGGCCCCACTGGAGGCTGGAGGCCCCGCTGGAGGCTGGAGGCTGGAGGCCCCGCTGGAGGCTGGAGGCCCCACTGGAGGCTGAAGGCCCCGCTGGAGGCTGGAGGCCCCACTGGAGGCTGGAGGCTGGAGGCCCCGCTGGAGGCTGGAGGCCCCACTGGAGGCTGGAAGCCCCGCTGGAGGCTGGAGGCCCCGCTAGAGGCTGGAGGCTGGAGGCCCCACTGGAGGCTGGAGGCCCCGCTGGAGGCTGGAGGCCCCACTGGAGGCTGGAGGCTGGAGGCCCCGCTGGAGGCTGGAGGCCCCGCTGGAGGCTGGAGGCCCCGCTGGAGGAGTTTCTGGTGAACCTGGAAGATTCCATTTCATTTTACCTTGAAATCCGCTGGCACCGATAACAAGCATTATGAGTATAACTATATAAAAATAGACAATTGTCTCTCTGATGATCTCGTTTACTGATATGAATTGGCATTGAAGTGAGAATGTTTCATAACCAGTTTAAAGTTCCTAACAATAACTTTAGCAAGGATTCCATCAGCCCTCTTCCTTTGTGAGTAGTACGTCATGGTCAATGTATCCAAAGCTTTTCTTGGCACCAATAAATACTCCCACTGTATATTGAAGCAGTTTTACCTTTCTAAAACCACATTAAAAAATTTGGTTTCCATCATCATCCATTAGAGAGGACGTGTCCTTTGTCTCAGAGCTGTTGTGTGTCTGGTTCACGAGGTCCAGGTGTGACGCCTTGATGGATCCCTTCTGCCCTTTTTTCCCGTCTCGCGTGTTTCGAAAACATCGAGGAGACGTACAGCGCCGCCGATTTTTAATAATCCCACTGATTTAACGGGTTGTAAACACGCAGAGGTTTAATCAAAACCGCTGTCGCTCTGTTTGTTTACCCGCGAGTTTATTTGTAGCGTGTACGTTCTGCTTGATTTCTCCATTCCTGCGGCGGTGCTCCCGGAGTCTTGGCAAGCACTGTTTCATCCCAGCGTAATTGCATACGCAACCCCCTTCCCTGCCTATAATTACTCACTTGCTTCATCACGCCCGGGACACGAGAAACAGAAAATGACCGCATCTACCATTTCCAGCAGTGTGTGTCATCTTCATCGTGTGTCTCCCCCCCCACCACCACCACCTCCTCAGCCTCTGAAAATGCCGCGGCTCCCATTCGTTAGCATAGCACACCGCCTTTCTCCGCTCAGCCTCGGCCTCCCATCCATCACTGCGGGACCGAGGCAAATGGAGCTTTCAGCTGAGTGGTGATAAGGAATCGCAGCCACATTAAAACATCTGTCACACCTCCGGAGCCACGCGCAGCGGGCGATACTCGAGGAGTGCAAGGAATCCAGACAGGAGGAGGTGCAGGTCTAGGAGCCGGCGTGGAATCGCTCGGATGTCTGCTGCAACTCCTCTTTTTAACCTTTCAGATCTACCCCCCTAACTTAAGTCTTCCACTCTTATTCAGCCCTTCACATTTAAAGCAGACCATTTTTTACTTTTGTAATTATTGGAATAAATCAAGTGGTTGTCTTGAAGTATTGTTCTTGACTTACTGTTGGGTTATTTATTCAAGGCACAGTTTGGTTTTGTTATAATAATCTACTCTGCTCTTTTAAACATGCATTTCCCAATTTGTTGCTGATTGTTGATAAAACAAGTTTTTAAACCTGGGTCAGGTAACATGGGAAAATCAGTAAGAAGCATAGACTGTATATAATAAGTCGAATTAGTCATCGTGACGTCACCCGCTGGTTTGTGGACTGATGTTTTGAAGCCTCCAGTTTGGTGATTTTGCCGTCGCCATCTTGCATCACGGCCGTCATCATGCTGTTTTTTCCGCAACCAATGAACAAAAGTTATCATATTTGGAATGCGGAGACGCCTTATACGCCTTATACCACCTTGTAGCCCCGCTTAAAGCATCCCCTGCTTTATGGTCTGTTTGACTCTAAATGACCATAATTTACTACATGAGCATCATGCTGTATTGAAGAAGACTTGAAACTAGAGATTGAGACATAAACTCCTGTTCACAATGTTTACAGAGGGAATGAATCCAGAATGAAGTAGAGTCATTTTCTATTGACTTCTATACAAACAGGGGAGTTGCCCCCTGCTGGTCAGTAGAGAGAATGCACATTTTAAGATACTTCAGCATTGGCTTCACTCTGCGGAACTAGATGTTACCGCCGTTCAAGAAGCTAGGTTTTTGAAAATAATCCAACCAAAACCTGTGTAGTTTTACCGTCTCAGCGCTAGCTTCAGAAGTTGCTAAATCTAGCAAGAAAGTTGTCAAGTCGGCAACATCCCTTCAGGCCTCCCTCCGAAGCCGCAAAAATGATCACGGTGAATCATTTTTATACTGGCCCGAATGAAATGCATGGATGGGATTATTAGAGTCCTGTGACACAGATTGCTGTCAGGAAGTAAAGGTGATTGAAACAAATATGACATAACATGTTTCCAAAACACATCACCCACCCTGTCTTTAATGTAATACGCACATCGTTGACATATCGTCGACATTTGTGAAAGTAAAGAGTTTTACAGAGAGCTTTTGTGTCTTTCACTAGATTGCCTTATGGATAATAGTAGGGTACAAAACCCAATATACTTTCTATCACCCAATTAGGAACCAAAGCATACCGAACTGGGTCAAAAGTAATTGGTTCTGGCGAAAAAACAGCAATAATTTTTTGACCCAATCATTTGAACCGTGTAGTAAGGTCCAGTAAGACCCCCCCACCCCATCCCACCCCCCCCCCCCCCTTCAAAGAAAAGACCACTTCAGCATTTGATATGAACTTCAGGATGAAACTTTATTAATCAGACTCACAAACACATACAAATACATATACCCACAACTGCTTTTGTAAAATCTGTTCTCATGCTTGATAGCGCACACACATACACGCGCACACACACACACACACACGCACGCACACACACACACACACACACACACGCGCACACAAATAATGTTTAATAACTTTTTTAAATCGGCAAAGAACAATAATACAAGTCTCCAAAGGACAATGCAATTATAGCGGCAAACAAAACAAAAAAATACGAAATCATTAAGATACAGTACTATCTATAATTACTTACCTAGCATGTGTTATTGACTTCAATGTCTTTTGGGTAATCTTTGTGCTGGAGATAAAGCCACACGGTAACCGGTGCCCGCTGTGTATTTAGTGTCTCCGTCTCAGTCCAATTGTTTTGGGCTAAATGCAGCTTCAGTTTTACGTTTTTAAAGTTGTTTTTTTTCTCCAGGGAATTAGATCCTTCCGCCGCTCTGTCCGGGTCGCTGGTGTGTGCCCAATGAGTGATCAATGCACAGCTACAGCTGGTTGAAGGGGACCAAATCCATTGAACAGTTGATTTGGTTCCATTTTACCAGCTTTAGCAAAGCATTTGAGGGGCTGGTCACCGGGCGGAGCAGGAGGGAGGGAACAGAGAAATGTGGGACCTGAAAGAGAGCGAGAAGGAGGAAATGATAAGAAAAGGGGTTGTCCATGAGTCCACAAGTAGCATAAAATAAGAACTCGTCGCACAACGAACACACAAATATGCAGAGACACAGTGTCGGAGATGTCGCCCTTGAAAGTGAACGTGTCGCTGCATAGAAGACGCAAAAATGTACAAAGGAAGGATTTAAGAAGGAATAGGAAAGAGGAAAACCAGTGTGTGTGTGTGTGTGTGTGTGAGGGAAAAGGAGGGATACAGGAAGAATGTGGCTGATGAAGAGGAGATGAGAATAAAACAGGGAGCAGGGCCCTGAGAGATAAGAGAGGAGCACATAAGCGATGGCTGCAGACAAACTTGAGAAAACAATGAATTCATCACCCGACTGCCAATACCGCTAATGAAGCCAGCGGATAGGACAGCGGGGAAAATTAACTCTCATTGACCTCCGCAGCGGCGCGCACGACATGTCTCTCTCTCCACCCCCCTTCGGGCTTTCGCCTGTGTCTCCGAGCGTTGTTTTTCTGGGGGTCCGCGGGTTTCGGGGCCGTTGGGCCCGCCGCTCGCCACCGAGATGATGCACTCAGCAGTGTTCCTGCTGAGCCGCTCGTCCTCGGTGGAACTCGCTCATTTCTCGCTTCAATTAGCCCGACTAATCATTTAATCGTTAGGAGATAAAGTGTTTTGGCCCTGGAATCCAAGCGATTGATATTGTTGCCTGTTTTCTTTTTACTTAATACCCCCAGCATTTTTGCACATCAAACTCAAAACCAGATTCCCATTTAGTGAATTGTTTATGTTAATATTAGATGACTGTGTAAGGTACACATGGTTGCTTTAAACCACTGTTTTAGCAGAGCTTTTGCCCTGATATCAAAGTCTGTTTTTCTTTAAGAAAAAAAAGACTCATCACTGTATTCTGTATGCCACATAGCTGCTGAACACATTGAGCAGCGGAAGAGCCAGATATTAGAGTCGTTGGTGAAAGTGGGACTGAATGAAGTTTCCGTCATCACGGAGCCTTGAACATGACTACAAATGAACGATAATGCTGCGAGACGGAGGATATTGTGTCAATAAGCGCCCATAAGACTGTTTAATGGTCACATGCCGTACTCAATGTCAGGTAAAAAAAAAAAAAAACCCTCTGTCTTACACGTCTTCTTCTACATACAAATACAAATGGTCCCGCCGCCACAAACACTCACTGGAGCGCCAGATGCTGATTAATCCGCCGCTGAAAATAGTCCCCCGACAAATGTACTATTACCTCTCGTTTGAGTACCGTTTGTTTAAAAAAGATACATGTTAAATACTAAATAGGTATTCGAGCCTATGTGAAACAGTCACAGCTCTGCTGGAGTGTGTGTGTGTGTGTGTGTGTGTGTGTGTGTGTGTGTGTGTGTGTGTGTGTGTGTGTGTGTGTGTGTGTGTGTGTGTGTGTGTGAGAGAGAGTGAACGTTTTGGTGTGTGTGTCAATTTTGAGAGAGAGAGATTACACTGTCAGCCCTGTATCAAAGCTGTCCACCCTTTCTGGAGATAACAAATACATCAGCCTCACTGCACACAAATCACATTAAAAAAAGAAATGCTTAAATACTGGCAGTGCATGGAGGGAGCTCAGGAGCAAGACGGGCCATCCTCTCTCTCTCTCTCTCTCTCTCTTGTTTAATAAACTTGTCATCCGAGATGCAGGCAAATTGATGAGGGGGATGCATCCTTGACTGAGAAAATAAATACATAAAAAAAAGAAGAAGAAAAGAAAGGAGGCTGGAAAAAGAGAGAGGGGGAGAGAACATAGAAAGTGGGAAGTAGCACAGTGAGCAGGAGGAGGAGGAAGAGAGGATGAAGCTGGCGTGGCCTGAATTCTCCACCTGTCCCAGAGCTGCTGTTGTTCTACCTCTGCAACATACAGCACTGCAGTGTGTGTGTGTTGTGTGTGTGTGTGTGTGTGTGTGTGTGTGTGTGTGTTGTGTGCTTTGAAGCATGTGAGCTGTACGGATGCTCCCAATCTCCGAGGTGCGAATGTGAATGTGGACAATGATCTATGAGTGTCCACGTAGAGACAGACAGCCGTGTGTGTGTGTGTGTGTGTGTGTGTGTGTGTGTGTTGAAGCGCGAATATCAACTTCAGAGGCGAGAGAGCGCGACACGCAAAATCCTTTTCACAGCAGGATTTTCAGCAGATTAGGGAGAGGATCCCTGCTCGCTTCCACGCGCTCCACTCCAGTCAATCCGGGGGCCACACACACTCATCAAACAGGTACGACTTGCACCCCGGCACCCCTCTGCTCAGATCCCACATCAAACGGAACCATTACACCCCAAGAGTTTTTTTTTTGGTATCGTTAACCTCGCCTTCAGCGAGAGCTCTTTCAACGCGAGGCAGCTCCGGATGAGAGATCAGATTAAGTAAAGGCCGCTAGGAGCTCAGTCTGTGGGTCGGGGTCTGGAGGTGCCCTCTATCTATTCTGGGACCGTGCTGCCCGCTGCATTCCTGCCCTTATATTGGAGACAGCAAGGAGGGGAGGAGGGTGGGCGGTGGTGAGGGACAGCTGGAGTCATAGACGTAGTGGGTGAGGCAGTCAGGGAGTCATAAGTGGAGGGTCAGCGGGGGCGCGAGGGGGGCACAGGTGTCGTCACGGAGCAGCCTCTCTCTCTCTCTCTCTCTCTCGCTCTCTCTATCGCGCTCTCTGCCCTTATCAGGACAAGTGGCTCTGACTTGACTGTCAGGGCCTCTGCTCTACATCTGCATCAGGAAGTGGTGCCATCGGGGGGAGGGGCCCGTCACCGCTCCTCCCCCCGATGGCACCACTTCCTGTCACGTCAACACCACCGAGACCGACTCCGGACGACACAAGCCCTCGGCGGTTGTTGCAAAAATAGCCGTTGGACCTAAAATAATGTCCTTCAAATGAAGCGGACCCGTCCCAACCCCCTGCCACCCGTGGGTGCGTCTGATGGAGATGTTTGCCGGTTGGTAATTAGCTTAATGCAAAGCTCAGTATAGTAATGAAACAAGTTGACCCCGTGGTCAGGCTGTAAACTTTATCTCCTGTGGCTGGCCGTATTTATTCTCCTGCTAATCACCCGCCGACTGGAAGCAGGAGGGGGGGGACGTGTATATCAAACTTGAGCGCTCGAGACATTCGGGGTGTTCCCAGTGTCTCGAGCGTGTTGTGGCGAGCATTGCAGAGAGCGGCGTACAAAATAAATCAAATTCAAATCGTGGGCTGTGAGGCCCCTCTCCCCCAGCGCGGCCCTCCGTCGTGCAGGTTAGCGGCGCTTAGCGCTGCGGCAGTCCACTGCAGACACTGGCTGGCTGGGATCCTCTCCCCCCCCCCCCCCCCCACCTGCATTCGGACGTGAGCAGCTCCCAGCGGCTGACTCAGCACTGTTCCCCCGATTGGGTTGATCACGGAAGGAGACCGGAGCGTAACGGGACCCCGTATCCTCCGCTCAGCCGCTTCCCCCATTTACTCCCCCCGCCCCCCAAAGATAAAAGTATGTCTGTCGGTTAGAAAGCGATTCCTGACCTTGGGCTCCGGTGTCACGAGCCTGGCGTCGGCAGCCACGGCGCTGAACCTTTTTTTCTCCTCTTTCTTTATCAGCCGGCCTTCTCAGGGTCACCGCGGCGATAAGCATCTCCTAAACGTTAGCGACGGCCACGATGTGTTCTTATTGTGCAGCGGCTTTTGACATTATCAAACAGGGGCGACTGTGTGTGACCTTGTGTTCATACTTCCAAACCTCCCTCTGCAGGTTGCCGTCCCGCTCATGCTCTTTGGGCGCATTTCGACCAGATCTTTAATGCCTCTGCAGGACGTCGTTAAGCGCGTCCGCGGTGCTCATTCGTTGCGATTATTGATTATTATCTTCCGCCGCTCTTGATTTTACCTCACAATGATTTAATCCCCAAAGCGGTTTTATTCCTTAACCTTTTAATCTAACGGCAACACCCTTAAGACGATCAATACCTATTTGGATGATATATTTAATTATATCATCTTTCTCTGTGGGCCAGTACAACACACAAATAGCTCGACTGACTCTTCTGGAGCCTTTTTAAAGAGGGAACCAGTCTCCGCATCCTCCGCTAATAGAACCTCGCTGGACTCTTGGGGACTTAGTTTTTTCTTAGGGCTCTGCAGAGGTGAAATCCTTCATATCAATGTGAGAAGGATGGCACCGTGAGTGTCCTTAATGAACCATTTTATTCTGTAATTTCACCAAATATATATCCAGAGAGTCTTCAAGCCGGAACTCAAACACGTGTACGGCTAACCAGCTGGGACCTGTCCTCACCACGGTAACACACCATCAATAACTGTAATGAGATTTCTTTTTTTTAAACAGAAACAAGCTCACCCGAGCCCAAACGCCGCCGTGCAGTATGGGATTTTTATGTGTCGAAAAATGCTGAGGTGTGGCTTCCAAACTTGGAACGGAGGCCGGCCGGCAGCCGTAATTATGCGCCCGTAAACGAACATAAGGATGTTAAAAAGTGACTCACTGCACTATCGCTGAACTTCCTGTCAAAGCAGGACAAAGGGAGACAAACGGGAGAAGGCTTTGGTTTCTCAAGGAGATGAGCAGAATGAAGGGCACGGCGCAAGTTAAATGAAACAATTCAACGTCTTTTTGTTCTAAAGAACTCAACATTAAAGACGTCATCTCGTCTTGTTGGGGAATGATGTCACGATCCATGTGGCTGCCAAACCGCAGCAGGCCTGCCTCCTAACTTCACCCCTCTCTCTCTCTCTCTCTCTCTCTCTCTCTCTCTCGCTACACAGGCTGATTCTCACTCTGAGCACGCCCCAATCTCCCCGTCCCATCCCTTAACGAACCACCGCCACCACTTAGGTATTTTAGCCGTGCATTCCATTTCCAGGCGGGGGCCACAAAGGCGCCGTGATATGCGCTCTGTCCCGAAACCCCCCAAAAAATCCAATGCAGTTGAAGTCAGAAAGGATCTCGGGGCGTAAAAGATAGCCGCCACGCTTTCTTTCCCGATTGTGAGGGGAGTGGGGGACCCCACTTAGAGGGTGAAAGGCTTCATTACGACTCTGCTCTGCCCTAACTTGGGGGACAATGGGGATCGGAGAACAAAAAGAGGCTCGGGCTAGTTAGAGCCGTCCAGACTAGAATCTGTGGCGGATGAGCGTCTCGGCCCCTTGTGTAAAGACGAGACGTGTCGGGGACGGTGGAGTGTGATTAAAGTGAGTCAACAAGGCGCTCGGCTTGAAGGCGATCTGGGCTCCAGTGGGGACTGAGACGAGGGAGACGGGCGGAGCCTAAAGAGCAGAGTGGACTATGATGAGGATCGCTGTGAGGTGAAACATTTACACATAACAAAAGGGGTCTGGTGACAGAGTGTAATGCAACACCAGTCATTCAGACTGTATTTTTATCAACAACGCCGGGAGATTATGATTGTGTTTGTGCGTGCGTGCATCTCCGCGTCTGTCCACAGATCATCTCTCGCTGGACCAGAGAGCCTCATAATCGATGTGCTCATTTATGACTTCCTGCTCAAGGACCTCGTGGTTGCAGTGGTACCACGATTTGAAAACATCTTTTTTATTGACTGTTTCATCCCGTCATCGCACAATTTCACTCCATCAACCTTCATAGCAGTTGCAGGGTCACCCGACGGGGATCTGCACTCTACTCTGCCGTTCTTCAGTTCTAACAAGCTTTCAAGCACCCCTGAGCTCATTGTTTTGGTTTCACGGCGTTGCAGCTTTACCGTTTTGTTTTTTCTCTTACAGCTCTCAGCAGATTGGCTATCTCTGAAAATCCTGCTGTACACTAAACAGAACCAAACAGCAGACTGAGTTATTGGCTAGCTAGTGAGCATCAGCAGCTAAACAGACAGATATTTCTTTCTCCAGAGTTGGTGGAGAGCAAAACAGAGGGAGAGTGGATATTGGGCTTACGTTCTTTAGGTGGATACAAACATAATTTAGAGTGAATACTAGTGTTGCTCCGTATCTGCTAGACCAGTGATCCTTAAGCATAGGGCCGCGGCCCCCCATTGGGCGTCAGTCAGTTGTTTAACAAGCTCTGCATATGCAGAAGAAGAAACTCAGTCAGCAGCTAGCTAGCCTGTCGCGAAATTTATAGAGAAGTATTTAAAACGAAAACATGAAGACTAAAGTGCTGCTGAACACCCAAACGTCTAAATGTTTGTGAAAGTATGATCCTAACTTCACGAAGTAGGGCTTTGTGAACGGAGGTAACGAGGCGGAGCCCTGAGCCTGTGTGGAGTGAGGGCTAATGCTAGCCTCGCTAGCTAACGCAGCACTGAAGGCTTCAAAGCTAAAGCTGTATCTAGAAACCAAACATCCAACGCTTGTGGGAAAGCTGGTGGGATTTTTCAAGAGAAAGGACGATGGGCTCCAGATGCAGAAAAGGTCTCTGTCACTGACTGGCAACTCCAAATGTGCTGTGAAAGCCAGCTGTCACAGATATGAAGAGCAACTTCTGGTTCTGCAAACATGAAGACTGCAGAAGCAAATCATTCACATCATAAGGCTATATTTTAATTTGTACTATTTAAATGTTATACAGTTTATTTAATTTGAAAATTATTATTTTGAATTGTGTGCACACTTGCCTGCACACTAATAGTTGCCCAATAATTGTAAACACACAAGTATTCTCTTAAGTAAAAACCTCACTTTTACTGTCTTAAACATTTAAGGTTCATTAACATGCTGGATTAACTATAGTTGTTCAATAATACAATGAATTCTCAAAAAAACTACTTTCCTAATAATTGTGCAGTGTATTTATGTTATGACCACATATTATTTATCAAATTTCAATTTTTTTCCTCCTTTTTGTGGAAAAATCAAATTATTAGTTATTGTTGTGTTAATACGCCTGACTTGAGCCTTTAAATGAGTTATTGTATTAGCTTGATTTGTTCCATGACTTGTTGTCTGTGCAGGTTTACATACACATGATCAATAAATGTCTTTGTGATGATCACATTTATATAATTTATTTGACAAGGTTTTTGCTTGTTGAACTGTAGGTAGATTTGATTTAGTTATTGAATACAAGTCAAACCAAGAGTGAGATCAATTAGTTAATAAACCAATACAATGTTAATATTTGAATGGGCCCCGGGGCACTTTGTACTTGAAAAGTTGGGCCCCGAGGTCAAAAAGGTTAAGAACCCCTGTGCTAGATGTAAAATAAGCAGCTGTTTGCCATTTTTTTTAACTCTCATGCTATATCAGAGTGGTGTGTTGTTTTTAGAATTAACTCGCAGATGCTCCGGTTAAAATAAGACCAAAACCTTCGAGTTGGCGTAAAAAAAAAAAAGGCCAAAATTTGTCCTGCATCACACCAGGTACGGTTTGCTTTTAGCCTCACCGATTGTCAGAAATGCCTTTTACTAGCTTAGCAGTTGATCCTGCCAGCCGGTTAAAAGGAATTAGGAGTCAAGTCAACAGTCAGTGAAGGTTATAACACAGAATGACTAATAACCCAAAACACTAGAGGCCCTTGAGAATACAATCATACATGGGCACACAATATATTTGGCTGATATATGGGAGATTATCTACAGACAGACGGACGCACGCAAACACACACACACACACACACACACACACACACACACACACACACACACACACACACACGACCGAACACAGGCTCCTCCCCCAGGTCAAACCTTGCAGATTAAGAATTCAAATGATATGATGCATTGTCACAGATGAAACTAACCAACATACTATATAAAGCAACTAAAATTAGCCCCCACATGCCGCAACAGTAAAATGCTATCGTTCACCTTTACTCAAGTGCTGCAGAAGATCTGAATACTTTCCCCACTCCGCTTTTCGAGGTGCATATGTTATTAAAGATATTTTTCCATCTCGCCCCCCCTCGTTCTTTCCACTTCCTCCTCTCCTCCTCCTTCAGCGGCCCTGTGGCTGGGGCCAGAACGCCCTGCTGCCCCGCGGCTTTATTGTTCCCATAACAAACCACACGAGTCCCGGCGTCTCTCTCCCGGCCACCGCTATGACTTGGCCTCCTGAAGCTCAGTGCAGCGCTCTCAGCCGAGCGTCCGGCCCTCAGACTGACGGCTGGAGACACAACTCAGGTCTGACCATAATACAGCACGGAAATATATTCTGTTACATGACACACAGCGTCCGGGTTAAAGCGAGCACTTAGGGGCATACTTTACTGCAAACAGCACTGCCTGTGTTTTATGATCAATCGTTCTGTCCGACTACTTTGTATCGCTTCTTCAAACGGCTAACGTGAAGATAAAGAAATGGAGGAAAGCCAAGGCAGGATATTTAGCCAAGGAAGGATATTTATCTCGTGAGATTTCCTTAAATCACAAAATAAATTGATCACAACATAAAAGTAAAGATCAAAAACAACCAGCCTGATTCTGGCAGTCACACTGACGGATACCTTTCCTGCTGAGAACGTGACCTCATCAAGGAGAGGTGCTGATGTTGCTGGAATCCGACGGGTGGAAAAAAGACAAAGAGCGCGTCCACTCCGGCGGGTGGAATCCTTCCTAAGGAGAGCACCGGCGCTACGAGGGCCCGAGGGCCCGAGGGCCACATGCTGTCCACTGAACCCATAGCTCCTCCTGTGGCCCTCTGCTGACGCGGCACTGCTGCTGCCGTGGAAAGCCAACTGCTACAGATGGTAATCCGGCTATCATACACTGTAATAGTCTCGGCGCAACAAAATGGAAGCAATTATCTCAAAGCACACAACGATCGGTGGAACAGATCACAACGCATAACTCTTTATGGGTTTGGGGAGATTAACTTTCTCTCTCTCTCTCTCTCTCTCTGCGTCATTCATGCTCTTCACGATCCTGCTCTCTTTAGTTTCTCCTTTATTTTCTCCTTTATTTGCTCTATTGATCATTCTTCCCGGCCTTTATTGTCATCCGTGCCCCTCCCCCTCAAATAAACCTCAGAAAAAAACAAAGCAGCGACCACATTTTGGAGTATTAATGATGAGTTCTAATGTGCCACGGCGGTTCTCTTCTTTCTTCCACTCTTCTGTCCAACCTCTATCCCCTCTTCTGAGCAGGACGGTCGTAATGACGGAGGAATGCTAACTAGCCTTGTCCTGACGCTGCACTCTCCTCCTCTTGGATGTATATGTGAGCTCACTCCTCCTCCTCCTCCTCCTCCTCCTAACTCTCCTGCACGCCCAAAAACATTTAGTGAATGAGAAATGTGCCCTAAAATGATGCCTTCTTAAAAATTATACAATTTAAAAACATGTTTTGACCAACACCAACTTCTACACCTCAGACAGAGCTGCATCAAAGTAAATTTGCAACAAGCATCCACTAAACCTGCATAAGCCCCTCCCACCCCAACAAAAAAATTGTAATTTTCAAAGACCCCTCAATGGGTGAAATGCATCCATAACTGTGCTCCCAGGCCAGTATCCTCATGCGCTATTTGCACATATTTAATGAGCTGACGTGTAGAAATTTGGCAAAAAAGCGGTGGCAGTAAATGTTGTAACATGGTCAGGTTAACGAAAAGAAAAAGTTGAGATGAATGCAATCAGAAAGGGGCAAACTTCATGATCGGGTTGTAACATCATTAATGCAATATCTTTTTTTAATCGTTGGTTATTTAGTCATGAGCATTTGATTTAATACGCTTTCCATTAACGGTCCCCCACTGCTCTGCTTCATGAGACAGTACTCCAAAAATGAGGATGACACCGCTCCGTCAGACGTTCACTGTTCTCATAATGGAAACAACAACCAGGAACGCGTTTTACTTCCTGAGTTGATGAGAAATACATCACTGAAACTCCACTTTATGTGTTCCCTGTGAACCCTCCCCGGGCAATTTATTTAAGAAACGGGGCAGGAGATGGATGAGTGTGTGTGTGTGTGTGTGTGTGTGTGTGTGTGTGTGTGTGTGTGTGTGTACATTCTACAACACAAATGTATGTTGAACTAATTAAAAGCGAGTGTTTGTTCTGCGGCGTAAGTGGCACCGCACAGTACGCCGTCCTCAGAGCGGGGAAATGCCTTTCTTTCTTTTTCACCCTCAATTTTTTGCTCAACCGACAACTACTGTGTCGCAACATTCTTAAACCGTTATGACCTCTTGAACACAGACGGAGTGTAATTACAATATTAGGACCGACTGTGAACCCCGGCAGTAATTACCGGGTGTCGTAAGGTGGGACCCTGTGTGTGAAGCCGTGTGTGATCTCAAGGGGGAACAGTGGGGGAGCGGATGGTCGCAGAGGACGGACGCACGCTCCACCACCACCACTACACCACCACTACACCAACACCACTACACCACCACTACACCACCACCACCACTATACCACCACTACACCACCACTACACCACCACTACACCACCACCACTACACCACCACTACACCACCACCACTACACCACCACTACACCACCACTACACCACCACCACCACTACACCACCACTACACCACCATTACACCACCACCACTACACCACCACTACACCACCACCACTACACCACCACTACACCACCACTACACCAACACTACACCACCACTACAACAACACTAAACCACCAAATCCACTACACCACCACTACACCACCACTATAACAACACTAAACCACCAAATCCACTACACCACCACTACACCACCACTACAACAACACTAAACCACCAAATCCACTACACCACCACTACAACAACACTAAACCACCAAATCCACTACACCACCACTACACCACCACTACAACACCACTACACCACCAAATCCACTACACCACCACTACACCACCACTACACCACCACTACACCACCAAATCCACTACACCACCACTACAACACCACTACACCACCACTACACCACCAAATCCACTACACCACCACTACAACACCACTACACCACCACTACACCACCAAATCCACTACACCACCACTACACCAACACTACACCACCCTACATCACCAAAACCACTACACCACCACCACTACACCACTACTACACCAACACTACACCACTACACCACCACCAGTACACCACCAGTACACCACCAGTACACCACCACTACACCAACACTACACCACCTCTACACCACCACACCACCACTACACCACCACTACACCAACACTACACCACCCTACATCACCAAATCCACTACACCACCAACACTACACCACCACTACCAAAACCACTACACCACCACCACTACACCACCACTACACCAACACTACACCACTACACCACCACCAGTACACCACCAGTACACCACCACTACACCAACACTACACCACCACACCACCACTACACCAACACTACACCACCACCACACCACCACTACACCACCACTACACCACCACTACACCAACACTACACCAACACTACACCAACACTACAATAACACTACACCACCACTACACCACCACTACACCAACACTACACCACCACTACACCACCACTACACCAACACCACACCACCACCACACCACTACACCACCACTACACCACCACTACACCACCACCACTACTACACCACCACTACACCAACACTACACCACCCTACATCACCAAATCCACTACACCACCACTACCAAAACCACTACACCACCACCACTACACCAACACTACACCACTACACCACCACCAGTACACCACCAGTACACCACCAGTACACCACCACTACACCAGTACACCACCACTACACCACCACTACACCAACACTACACCACCACTACACCACCACTACACCACCACCACTACACCACCACTACACCAACACTACACCAACACTACATAAACACTACACCACCACCACTACACCAACACCACTACACCACCACTACACCAACACTACACCACCACTACACCACCACTACACCACCACCACTACACCAACACTACACCACCACTACACCACCACCACTACACCACCACTACACCACCACTACACCAACACCACTACACCACCACTACACCAACACTACACCACCACCACTACACCACCAAATCCACTACACCACCACCACACCAACACTACACCACCACTACACCACCAAATCCACTACACCACCACTACACCACCACTACACCAACACTACACCACCCTACATCACCAAATCCACTACACCACCAACACTACACCACCACTACACCACCAAATCCACTACACCACCACTACACCAACACTACACCACCACTACACCAATCCACTACACCACCAACACTACACCACCACTACCAAAACCACTACACCACCACTACTACACCACCACTACAACACCACCACTACCAAAACCACTACACCACCACTACTACACCACCACTATAACACCACTACCACCAACACCACTACACCAAAACCACTACACCACCACTACACCACCACCACTACACCACCACTACCAAAACCACTACACCACCACTACACCACCACTACACCAACACCACACCACCACCACACCACTACACCACCACTACACCACCACTACACCACCACCACTACTACACCACCACTACACCAACACTACACCACCCTACATCACCAAATCCACTACACCACCACTACCAAAACCACTACACCACCACCACTACACCAACACTACACCACTACACCACCACCAGTACACCACCAGTACACCACCAGTACACCACCACTACACCAGTACACCACCACTACACCACCACTACACCAACACTACACCACCACTACACCACCACTACACCACCACCACTACACCACCACTACACCAACACTACACCAACACTACATAAACACTACACCACCACCACTACACCAACACCACTACACCACCACTACACCAACACTACACCACCACTACACCACCACTACACCACCACCACTACACCAACACTACACCACCACTACACCACCACCACTACACCACCACTACACCACCACTACACCAACACCACTACACCACCACTACACCACCACCACTACACCACCAAATCCACTACACCACCACTACACCAACACTACACCACCACTACACCACCAAATCCACTACACCACCACTACACCACCACTACACCAACACTACACCACCCTACATCACCAAATCCACTACACCACCAACACTACACCACCACTACACCACCAAATCCACTACACCACCACTACACCAACACTACACCACCACTACACCAATCCACTACACCACCAACACTACACCACCACTACCAAAACCACTACACCACCACTACTACACCACCACTACAACACCACCACTACCAAAACCACTACACCACCACTACTACACCACCACTATAACACCACTACCACCAACACCACTACACCAAAACCACTACACCACCACTACACCACCACCACTACCAAAACCACTACACCACCACTACACCACCACCCCACCATGGTGCCTTGTTTCTTTAATTACTTCCCTCCGCTTCACAGCTTCCCTGCATAACAATTACCCGGCGTGTTCATCTGAGGGAGCAGACCCTCTCCATGCCGTACGGTAATGGACAGACTCCGGCGTCAGCAACATCACTCGACGTACAGAGAACACTAGCGGGAGCCGTTAAATTACACTCGGGCAAATACAAAGGGTCTTTTTCCTGTACCCCACCCCCCACCCCCCCCCCCCCCCCGCCTCCCTGCGCTGTGAACAAGAGGCAAAGTGGCCCGCGCCATCGCTCGGTCCAGATGTGAAGTTTTTCTTCCTCCACGCATTGTGTCTCAGGATGAAGTGATAAGAGGAAACATTAGCTGCAAAGAGATTTTCATAATTCACCAGTTATAATCAATTATTCTCTGATGGAAATGTTAGATTCCTCACCTCTCAGCTGTTTGGTTGTGGCTTTCGGTGTGTTCTCACTTTACGTGTCCACGCAAAGGACACACACATATACACATATACACATATACACATACACACACACACATACACAGGTGGATGGGAAGGGTTTGGGCCTTCTGCAGTCTAGTGGAGTCTTGTTCAAGCAGATGTCTGCTTAATTGATCGAAACAAATTACCTCAACATTGATCCCTGTCCCGGGACTGATCGGCTTTTAGAGGAGCAGTGTGTGTGTGTGTGTGTGTGTGTGTGTGTGTGTGTGTGTCTATGTGTTGAGGGGCAGGTTGAAGCTCCTCGCCTCCGAACCCACTCGCAGAGAATGTATGACTTAATCGCTAAACGATAAATTGTAATTTGGTTTCTCATTATACTGTGTGTTGTCTTCATCGATTCCCAGTTTCCTTTTGAACTGGCGCCCCATAGTTTTCACATTAAATCGCCGGGCCAATTAACTAATTGACTTTTAAGGCTCGTGATTATGAGTAATTCATTAGGTTTTTCCCAAGTCGTTTGTTATCAGGGCCTTATCTTTTTTTCTTCTTCCGGCTGTGTTTTTCTCTTTCATCAGAGCAATTTGTCAGCCGCGTCTCCTGTACGGCACGTCTCCAATAAGCCGGCACCTTTTCACAAAGCAGTTGAGC
This sequence comes from Taurulus bubalis, assembly GCF_910589615.1. Lineage (NCBI taxonomy): Eukaryota > Metazoa > Chordata > Actinopteri > Perciformes > Cottidae > Taurulus > Taurulus bubalis. The sequence goes on along the minus strand of NC_136599.1, from coordinate 25,351,454 downwards.
ATGAGCGGTTTGCCAGCATTTACCTTGGCTTCAGCGCATCGCTGATGCTACAAATACAAGATGCTGCAGTGAGTCAGTGCTCTCAGTCCAGACACGTTATGTCCTTATAACGTGAGAAAAGAGACAAATACGGACTCTTGGGTCCTTGGGCAGGGCACTTTTCACCTCGCATGGTAGCGCCTCCCATCAGTGTATGAATGGGTGTGATTGGGTGAATGATGTCATGTAGTGTTAAAGTGCTTTGAGTGGTCAGAAGACTCCCAACTAAAGTACATTTACCGCATCAGTTTCAAAAACCTGACCGTTTCACAACGTAAACCCCACGTTACAAAACATGTTACGTTAACTGCCCAAGTGGTAAAAAAAGTAGGAATAGGAATTTTAACACAACATACACAGCCAGATAAATACAATATAATATTTATGTGTGTGTGTATTTTATGTGCCTAACTCTAGTTTGAGGAATGACTTTGGGGAGATCAGATGTGCATTCCTCCTGAGATCCACTCTCATAAACATAGAGGGGTATAATCGGCCGTGTGTGTGTGTCCTTGTATCAGCCCGAGATGACACATACATTACCACTCCACCGCTTCTGTTTCAGCTTCCATTACTCTTTACCCCTATTATATTCCGTGGATATGCTGCTGATGCACACTTACTATAAACATGATTAAAAGAGAGAAAAGAAACAACTCCAGGCAATAAACTCTTGACACTTAATATAAAACTGACTTTGCAATCTCATCCCTCCTTCCTGCTCACTCCTCCTCTCTCTGTCCTCTATCATGCAAATACAGGACAGGTGTACAGCGCATGGTTACATACAGAACACACACGCACACACACACGCACACACACACACACACACACACACACACACACACAAAAGGCCACATTGTCCTCCATTACTACACAGCTACACTATGGAGCCTCAAAGACTCACCGCTGATAAAAAATTGTAATACACACCTTGTTTCTTCTGTTTGTATTGCCTTAAGAAAATTACACATACAAGTTACACAAGTACAAGTACATACAATCATTAACTGTATACCCTAAGTTATGATATTTCTATCATAGCCTGTATTATCAGCCTGAAACAATATCAGCACTGTGAACAAGATGAGGAATTATCTATACAGCTGCTTTAAGGCAACACATGGACAGGTCTAATGAGCGTGATGAGACGTGATATACAAACGGACAGTTCAGGACGTAGCCACATCCATCCACGGTTTGAAATACTCACGGACGGGAGACGGTAGTAATGTCTTCTAGCAGGAATGTCCGCTTTGAACGCAGCCGTTAGCTCTTTGCCGGATGACGTCGCGCAGCGTCGTTTCAATTATTTCAAAACTCAGAAGCAAGCGTGTGCACGGCTGTATGAATCATACATTCATGTGAAGTTTCGTCACCCGACCCCCCCTGACGTTTGGGACATCTAAAATGGTTCAGTGAGGCCGAGTGAGTTTATCAGCAGTTGGCAGAGAGCGGCATCCATTCACACGCCGGCCGCTCCGCAGGTTTTACATAAAATTTCCACGTTTCAGATGTTTTTCCGGGCGTCAGTGTTCCGCATGGCTGATCTCTATGTAACTGCAGCTAATCCCTCACTGGGCCTGTGGATTACTAGCTTTGCCTTTTGCCCTTGTGTGGACTCCCTGATGTGGGGTGGGGGTGGGACCAGTCAACCAGCCAGCTGAACCAGCGAGCCAGCCAAGGAGAGCGGGGAGGGAGGGTCAGGGCAGCCCCGAGACGAAGCCGGAGGTCTATGTGTGTGTGTGTGTGTGTGTGTGTGTGTATGTGTGTGTGTGTGTGTGGATGGATGGATGAGTGTCGATCGCTGGTTTACTTCCAGCGGGGGGCCCCCCCGTCCCCACCCCGCAGTCGTCCAGCTTTGGCTGTCTCAGCACGGTGCCGCAGTCAGCATTGTTGCATATTTAATGTCCTGATGAGAGCTTCCACCTGCTGACACAGGCAAAGTGACAGAACAATACCCGCCCCCCGCACCCCCTCAACACACACCAGCCCTGAACGCCATCATCAATCCAGTCTCTCTCTCCCTGCCTCTCTCTAGCCTCGCCTCATCTCACACGCTCACTCGCCACAACTCCCACCGCTCCGATTCTCACTTCGGTCCACGCCGCTCCCCCGTTTTCCCTTTTTTGTCCCACCCCCCTCAGCACCGTGCCCTTCCGTCTTTGAATTCTCCCACAGTACTCCGACCTTTCCCTCCCGCTCTTGCAAATCACCGCAATAAATCCCTCCAACATAAAACACACACACTGGACTCCCAAACACATTTTTGTGTTTTTGGCTTTATGAACATGTCCGCCCCACTCCGCGCACGTTGAAGTCGACATTCCTGGACCCGGTTTATCTCAATGGCCTCTTCACGCGCCGGCTCAGATTAGATCTGTCTCTCTCACTGATGGTTAATTAGCTTCCAAGCGCTGTCTGGCTGCATCACATTGTGATGTCGAACAATTCGTCTCGGCACGAGGCGGTTCTCCTCGTTTGTGATACCCCCTGTTAACACTTCTTCTTTCTTTTTTTTCTTCTTGCAAAATAAGATTGGCAGGAAGTGTAATCCAACTGTGGATCTCTTTCGGCCCAGCGGTCGCCACACCGGCACAACGACCCCCGGGGTGTGCACCTGATCGGGCCAAATTAGCGCACTGAAACTGGCCCAAATAACACCTAAACAGGGACAGGTACACACTAAGTGGGTCACATACAGTATTTATATAGAAAGTAGGCCAAAAGACATAGACTAAAAACCTGACACGGTTGTTGTACTTGCTCCCAAAGCCACACCCGGAGTAGTCGTTTGTTGCTGCACACACATATATACAGTATTCATACTTTACCAGAGCCAAAGAGTATTCGCACAGGAGTGATGGAAAAGTGGCACCAACGCTATAACTCATTTTCTCATTCTTGCGTCCCATTATTCTTGACACTTCTGTCTCTTTGAGCTATTTAGTAAACTTCATAAAACATAACCACTGCTCATGAAAAGTTAAAGCATCGTGAAAGAGCAAGGCGGCAACCCGCATTCTCTCTAATGTCCATCAGGGAAAAACTCCTCTGACTGTAAAGAAGTCAATGAGACAACTTTAACCCTTTCACAGTGTGTTTTCACTTCATAAAATAATTGTAACATTTCGTTTGCCTTAAAAATCGTCTTATTTAGCTCCACACTCTCCCGTCTCTTCTGGTTGCAAAAAACCAAGATGGCGACGGCCAAAATGCCAAACCCGAGGCTTCAAAACCGAAGTCCACAAACCAATGGTCCACTTCCACTTCTTATAAGCAGTCTATGAAAAGAAACAAGAGCTGATCAGTGAAAATTAATAAAATCATATTCTTCACTCCACCAAATTTTGACAAAATAATCACGTTACATCTGAAGCGTTCACAACTCGAAGCCAGACAGCGAGACTGCACACAGGCGTCCGAACACAGCAATCTGTGGGAGAGTCCTGCGGGCCGGTCTCTGCCTCTTCCTCTCTCTGACCATCCTCTCGGACCTATTACTATCCATTAGCCAGCATTTAATCACTGCACCATTTACTGGAAACTGCTGTGTGTGTGTGTGTGTGTGTGTGTGTGTGTGTGTGTGTGTGTGTGTGTGTCTGTGTGTCTGTGCGTGTGTACTTTTGTAGCCAGTTCACACTTTCCCATACAAAAAGCCAACACAAAAAAGTACGCCCAAAATAAGCAGAAGGTGTACTTGGAATCATCGGCAGCAGAGAATAGGAAACACGTCCGCCTACAAAACTAATAAGAACAGAGTGAAAGAGATATCCTAAAAATCTATGGCGGCCGAGCAGAAAACTGCTGACTGGAGTCGCAGCTGCATCCACAGTTTTCTACCGTATGCAGAGCCGAGCCAACTGGACTCAAGTGGGCCACGTCGGGGCTGGAGAAGAAGCGCAGCGTGCACACAGAGGGTCTTCTCCGATGGGGGTCCAGCGGTTACATGTTCGCGTTGCTTTTTTTTTTTTTTTTTTGGTGTTTGCAGATGCTGTGCTGTATTTTTTCCCAACCTGGGATACATACTTCTTTACATTCCATAGTTGCTCGTGTTCATATGGGCATATAAAGAAGTATGTCCCCCAAGCAGGCCGCTGTCCTTGGTGGCGCATCAGGCCCCGCCCCCCTTTCAACCACCATCTCCCCCCCGGCACACGCCCACTCAACGGGAAGGAAATAATGTTGAATCAGGATCCACGCAGGCCACTAAATGCACATAACCCCCTGTGTAATTTCTGGACACACATATTGAAAATAATAGTTTGCACTAAAACGGCCCCCCGAAACCACTTTTCCCACTTTAAAATGTAAAATACAGGCCCAGCATGTTCCTTTGAGCATCCAGAGCGGTTTACACCGCTAAGAGAAAAAAACACAACTAACCATTAAAAAGTGGAATAAAAAAAAAAAAAAACACGCTGTGACGCCAGAACAACTTTTACCTGGTGTCATATAAAACACAGCTGTGAGAGAAGAAGCTGCTTTTAAAAGTCACATTTCACTCCTGAAGGAAGACATGTGGAGAAATGCTGCAGTACAGAACTCCAGAGTCCTGCTGCCGTGTGTCCGCTCCGCTTTGACATACAGTACGCTATGAAGCAGTTTAACACACACACACACACACACACACACACACACACACACACACACACACACACACACACACACCCCGCACGCAATTCACCTTGAGTGTCACACGCCTCGAGGTTCAGCTGCAGCGGTAGAGAGATAGAGGTGGAAAGGGGTGATGCGGGTAAGGGAGGGTGAAGGGAAATGAGGGAGATGTTGCACTTACCTACAGGCAGATGTTGGAAGAACCCCCCCCCCCCCGTCCCCCATCACACACACCCCACCTTCACCTCCCCTCCTCCCCTGCTTCAGCCGGGGCCGATGCACCAAAGAGAGGAGCACTAAAGCGAGTAGCGGGGAAAGAAAAAAGAGAGGTGCAGAAGAAGAAGAAGAGGAGGAAGGAGAAGAAGTACTCCGCTCTCTCTCTCTCTCTCTCTCTCTCTCTCTCTCTCTCTCTCTCAGTCTGTGTCCCAGGTGCTGCCTCTGCAGTCTCTCTGTTCAGCCACACACACTCTCCCTTCCTAACATCCTCCCTCTGATCCTCCCCCTCCCTCTCCTCTCCTCTCCTTAATCTCTCCCCTCTTGCTCACACTGAAAACTTTTAGTCCGGCGCACAGCTGCCTGTCCCACCGGTCCTCCGCCGCTGAGAGGACTTCCTCCTCTCATTACTATCTCTCTCTCTCTCTCTCTCTCTCTCTCTCTCTCTCTCTCTCTCTCTCACTGTTCCATGCAGTCTATAGGCAACCATGCTTATGCAGCCCCCCCATACAGCGCATGCTCTCATTGTCTCTCTCTCTCTGTCCTGCTCACACTCTCGCTCGGTCAGACTACAGCGGTGTTACCGTCCCACACTGAGCGGACGGCGGTCATGATGATGATGATGAGGGTGAACGGACAGGTGCCACAGCCACAAGAGACTGAAGGAATGCCGATACGTGTGTGTGTGTGTGTGTGTAAATGTGTGTCAGCATGTGCTTCTTCAACCGCCCTCGCTGCTTGAGTGAACCTCGTTCACCTGAGACCCCCTGCCCCCTCCCATTAGCCTCATTCCCTGATCCACAAGCAACCACAACCCCCCCCCCACCCCCCTTCTTACTCACTCCCCCCCCCCTCCTGTCCTCTCAGAGATCAATACCAATTTATAAGCAAATGCACAAAGGCTGAGTCGCGCTTTTAATGAATTGAACCATCGCTAACGGCGGGCGTCTAACGAAGGGCTCTGAGAGGCGATGAGGGAAACCGGCAGGAAGCACGTCAGGGTTATTGGTTCCCGCGCGCACGCGCTCGCGTGTGTGTGTGTGTGTGTGTGTGTGTGTTTGTGCTAGAGTAGGGACTCGTGTGTGTGTGTGTGTGTGTGTGTGTGTGTGTGTGAATGTTTGCACTACGGATGAGCAGCAAATACTGTTGCAATTTTTTTTCACCCCTTTCGATTTACGGAAACTCAAAAAAATACAAAAACAGTTATAAGAACAGAAACTGTTCATATGAACTAGTAGTGGGAAAAGACATTCCCCAGCATGCACTGCACCCGGAAGGGCCGGCATTGCCGAAAGTGCAATATCCTTTTCGTCTTTGACTGTCGACCTTTAACCTTGAGCGACAATTGCAGCTCATCAAGCCTCTGTGTGTGTGTCGGCGCTCGCAGGCCGGCTGCACAGCTTCCCACATGACACACAGATTGGACTTCTCGCGCGCTGCATTTCTAACCGCTGCTCGAGTGCATCGGCTGCACCCGCGCACGAAAAGCCGACATGAATATGTCGCGCTCTGCAGCTCCGATGCATGCTCCGCCGTGTAACCAGCGCCATGGGGGCCGTGCACGCCGGCCCTGCCCGCCCAGTAATCAAACTAAAAGTCTCTTCCATAAATCACACTCGCTCCTTCTCTCTCGCTCTCCCTCTCCCTTATTCCTCCCTCTTTTCTCTCCCAGCGATGAAAAGGATGGTTTTGTAAATCACGCGGCTGGTAAATGAGGGGGACACACACAAACATACACACACACACTCCAGCCCAGCACTAGACGTTGACACATTGCAAGGAATTAAGCCGCCCATCCACTCCGGCCTCGACGCCACCGCCGTCCCCAGATATTCCAGGCGGGATTTACAATTCTCCCATACCGACGGGAGATCGCTCGCTTGGAAAGATAGATTCCCCTGAAACAGCTGCGTGTCTGCTGTGACCGCCACAACCTCCTATAGGTGCCGGGACACCCGACACCTCGGGCCCTCGGGGCTCCGGACGCCTGACATGACAGCTGAGCGCCGCTGATCCCCCTGGTATCTGCTAACGGGGTGAAAAGCCCACCCGGGTAGCAGGACGGAGGGACGGGAGCACATGCGTGACACTTTTAGAAAACTCGCCCTTACTTTAAACCTCTCTCTCTCTCGCTCTCTGGAGTGACAGTGTGTGTGTGTGTGTGTGTGTGTGTGTGTGTGTGTGTGTGTGTGTGTCCTGTCTATAGATAGAGCCCAGGTCCCGCTAGAGCTTAGTGCCGCTGCACATTAGAACATGCTGGTGTTTCTGCTGATGAATCACACCTGTCCTGCGCTGCATATAAAGCACGCCATGCGTTTCTCCTGCGGCATTATGGGAAGAGCTCACATGTAGTGCCGCGTCGAATATTTACAAAAAACACCAGGACTGCTTCTATATATATATATATATATATATATATTGTATTTTGGAATAAAAAAATTAAAACAGTAAATATATATATAATGAATGTAGCCTGCATGTACAAAAGCCACAACATAAGTTACTCACGCAAATGTAAATTCATGTGACCTTTATATCAGTCGTTTTTTTCAGTCAAAAAAAACAAAAAGGAAACATTCAGCTACTTAACATTATTGTTCTAATTGGTTTCCACTGATTATAACTGCAGCCAGCTGATTAGAAAACACTCCGGAGTGGAGCGCCTCACAGATAACCCTTGACCTTTTCACCCGGGCAGAATGTGTCAGAACGCTTCTTTGCCAACATGTGACTCACGAGCTCTGCTCCAACAACTCTGAGCAGTGGAGTGATGAATAAATGAGAAGAAGTATTTCCAGCTCAATCTGTTTCAACAGCTGATGAAACAAACTGTGTGTGTGTGTGTGTGTGTGTGTGTGTGTGTGTATGTGAAGGTGAATGGGACAAAGCACACTTACACAGAGACACGCATTCACAAGAAATGCAGTATATATGTATCGTACAGTAGTAAGCATGCTGGTGTAAAGCTAACATTATTTCCCAGTGAATCACTCAGGACACCTACCGTAGAGCAGAGGGGATCCAGAGAGGATGGCGGCCCACGCGGAGTGAAGCGGCCGCTGCAGCGGAGTCTCTCCTCCCTGGGAGCTGAATCAGCGAAGGAGAGTTTAAGGTTGCGGAGAGGAGGAGGTGGAGAGGAGGAGTGAGAGGAGGAGAAAAAAGAAGAGGGTCACGGGACTTGCCTTGCCGCTCTCTTTCTCTCTCTCTCTCTCTCTTACTGGTTGGGGGGGAAAAAAAGGAGGAGGGAAAAAAAACAGGCTTCCCAAGAAAGAAAAAAAAGGACCCCCGGTGCAGGTAGAGAAAAGAGCAAAAGATAGTGGGCAATATAAAAAGAGCGGGGCTTTGTGTAAGAGGACTGGATTTGAAGTGATGACTGGGCAGCAGGATGCGTCAGCCGGCACCACACCGGGCCATGTAAAGTTAGACAGCTGATCAGACTGCCTGAGAAGGAGATGGAGCGAGGGAGTGAGTGCTGACAGGGCTGAAGGACAAATCGGGAAGAGGGAAGGGGAGGGGGAGGGGTTGAGAGCATGGAAGAGTGAGGGGGAGACAGTGGGTGAGGGAAGACCATGCAGGGAAAAAATCAAATCAAATAGTGGGAATGAAGTGAGAATGGGAAGGAGCGGGAGGGACAAAAGAATTAAAGACGGAAATGATGGGGAGGAAATAAAGTTTGTGGAAGAAGATGAGAATGAAAGAAAGGAAGGAAAAGAGCAATTGAAGGGTGCTGGGAGTGAGGAAGGAAAGAAAGAGGGAGGGAAAATAAAAAAATTTAAAGGAGGGAGGTGGAAAGTTTGGATGGAAAAAGACAAAAAAAGAAAGAAAGAACAAGGAGAGAAAGGGAGCAGAAAAATAGGGACCTTTTTAACTACATTTTCTCTTACTCTTTCCCGCCTGTCCTTTCGCCCTCATATTCCACTCAGTCACTTCCCCCGATATGTCATCCAGCAGTCGCTAAAAGCATTTCCTCCAAAAATCAAAAAGAGATGAAAGATAGACTAAAAAAAAAAGAGCAATTAGAGATCAGACCTGTTTACATAAAAACAAGCGTCTGTGCTACACAGTGGTTGTGCATTGGCTCTGTAAAAGTGTCAAAAAATAGACAAGAGCAAATCAGAGCACCATGAGAGGGGGGCGGGGGCGAGCGCGAGGTTCAGAGTGATCAGAGGAAACCCCCTCCGTCCCAGGGCTTTTATACCAAGGTAAGAACCGGAGACGCGCGCCCCTCCACCGGCCCGCCTGCTCGGCCATGCTCCACGGCCTTATTTAGTGAAGCGTGGCCAAAAATAGTCCTCCCCGAGTGCTGCTGGGGGGAGGGCCAGAACGGGGAGGTGTCGAGGAAGGTCGGGGATGGCGGCGACGATGGTGATGCTTGTCACTTTTAATCATCCTCTCAACCAATTGACTAGTGTGGTCTGGGCCTGATTTACCCGTCCTACTCATGCATCTACTTCTCTTT